>NW_017670495.1:339470-513173 GCF_001879085.1 Nicotiana attenuata
GAGGGGGGAGGGGTGAGGGAGGGGGGCGTAGATTTTGCCATCTGTATGTAACATTTTCAAAGCATGTTTGTAGATGGAGATTGCATTTTTTCGTATATGTGTATAAAGAAAACCTCGTCGCTTTACTTCTTCTGTATCCCTTTCTGTCTCGAATTTGCTCAAGTGAACTTGTCTTTTCCATTTCCAATAGTTCGTGGACTTCTCCGTTGCAATGTGTCCCAGAGAAATGGGGCATGACTGTTGTTACCAATGATAAGAACGAGTTAATTCCTACAAGAAAGGTGACCGGATGGAGAGTGTGTACGGACTATCGCAAGCTCAACAAAGTCACAAGAAAAGATCATTTTACACTTCCATTCCTTGATCAAGTGCTAGATAGGTTGGCCGCCCGTGCTTTCTATTGTTTTCTCTATGGGTATTCCGGCTACAATCAAATTCTTATTGCTCCGGAGGACCAAGAGAAGATTACTTTCACATTCCCTTCTGGTACTTTCTCATTCTCAATGATTTCATTTGGGTTATGCAATACACTGGCAACTTTTCAAAGGTGTATGATGGCAGTCTTTACGGACGTGGAGGAGGATATACTTGAGGTCTTCATGGAAGACTTTCCTGTTGCTGGGGATTCTTTTAATGATTGGCTGAATAATTTGGATAAGGTCTTCGCAAGATGTGAGGAGACGAACATGGTTTTGAATTGGGAGCAATGTCACTTCATGGTCGAGGAAGGCATTGTCCTTGACCGTAAAGTTTCAAAGAATTGTATTGAGGTCGACAAGTCCAAAATAGAGGCGATTTCTAAACTTCTGCCCCTACATCCGTGAAAGGGGTAAAGAGTTTCTTGTATCATGCGGGGTTCTATCGCCGTTTCATCAAGGATTTTTCCAAAGTGGTGAACCCCATGTGTAAACTTCTGGAGAAGGATGCCAAATTCTATTTCAATGAGGATTGCATGAAGGCAATTGAATTGCTCAATTTCAAATTGACAACTACTCCTATTATCACCGCATCTGATTGGAGCTTGCCTTTTGAGCTCATTTGCGACGCAAGTGATGTGGCGGTTGAAGCGGTTTTGGGGCAACAAATGAACAAAATCTTCCATCCGGTCTACTATGCCAGTAAGACCATGAATGATGCCCAAGTCAATTACATAGTGACTGAAAAGAGCTACTTCTATTGTCTTTACTATGTAGAAGTTCCGCCCGTACTTGATGGGTACAAAGGTGATTGTCCACACCGATCATGCGGCACTTCGATACTTAATGATCAAGAAGGATTCAATGTCATGGTTAATGCAGTGGGTGCTTCTATTGAAAGAATTTGATCTAGAGATCCAAGACCGCAAAGGTAGTGAAAATCATGTGGCGGACCACTTGTCTCGATTGGAGGAGGAGGGGAGGACACATGACGGCCTTGAGATCAATGATTCCTTCCCCGCCGAACATTTGCTAGCCATTTCAATGACCGGGATGCCATGGTTCGCCGACTTAAAAAATTATCTTGTGAGTGGCATTGTACCAAATGAGTTCTCTTCGATCCAAAGGAAGAAGCTCAAACGGTATTGCCTTGACTATTATTGGGATGAACCGTATCTCTTCCCTATTTGTACCGATGGTGTGATTCGAAGATGTGTTGTGGAGGAAGAACAAGTGGAAATTCTTGAGGCTTGCCACTCTTTGTCATATGGTGGGCTAGAATAGCAGAAAAAGTGTTGAGTTATGGATTCTATTGGCCTACTCTCTACAAGGACGCTAGTGATCTAGTCAAGCGGTGTGATGGATGTCAAAGGGCCGGTTGGATTTCTAAGAAGAATTTCCCCTCACCACCATTTTGGAAATTTACGTCATTGATGTGTGGGGCATTGATTTCATGGGACCGTTCGTGAGCTCTTATGGGAACACCTACATTCCAGTCGCGGTTGCATATTTGTCTAAATGGGTTGAGGCCATTGCTTTTCCCAACAATGAAGTGAGGAATGTGGTGGCATTTTTGAAGAAAAATATCTTTAAAAGATTTGGTACTCCAAGGGCTATCATAAATGATTGGGGTTCATATTTTTTCAACAAGGCCTTCGATACCTTACTCACATGGTATGGTGTCACTCACAAAGTGTCGACCCACTATCATCCTCGAGCAATGACAAGTGGAAGTATCCAACCAGGACATCAAGAGTATTTTGTCAAAGACAGTGAATGCCAATCGGACGGATTGGTCAAGAAAGCTTGATGATGCTCTTTGGGCTTATAGAATGGCTTACAGAACATCGATTGGGATGTCTGCGTATCGGTTGGTGTTGGGGAAGGCTTGTCACCTTCTGGTGGAACATGAGCATAAGGCTATGTGGGCATTAAATAAGCTTAATCTTCAATGGGATTTCGCCACCAACTTAATCTTGAATTCTGATACCATGCCTACACAAGCTCGTCCTTATACAAGGAGAAGATGAAGTACCTCCATGACAAGTACATTCGGAACAAGGAGTTTAAAGAGGGTGATCTTGTATTATTGTTCCATTCCCGATTACCCATGTTTCTGGCAATGTTGAAGTCAACATGGAGTGGCCCGTTTGAAGTTGTTGGCGTGACACCATTCAGTGTATTGGACTTGAAAAAATAAGAATGATGAAGTGTTTAGAGTCAATGGGTACCGGGAAAAGCACAATCATGGAAAAGTTGATGATGGCCGCGTCGTGGTGGTTCTTCAATTTAAATGATTGGTAATCTACGTCGTGCCGCGATGTTAAATCAGGCAATTCTTGGGAGGCAACCTATGTGTCTTTTTCTTTTTCTTTTTCTTTTTCTTCTTTATTAGATAGGCTTTGTACTCTGCTAACTAGTTTTGAAGTGTATGCAGAAATGGGTGTGCATTGCGAGGTCTTTGTCATAAAGAATTGGCTAAGTGTTGCAAAAGTGCGGACCGCACATTAATTGTGTGGTCCGCACAATTCTAATAGTAGCAGCAAAAATCACTCTGCGGCCACAATTCTATGTGCGGTGGCACAACTGGAAGACAAAAGTGCAAGTTCTCTCAAGTTGGTCTGTCAAAATTCGTAGCCAATCTGCGGCGGCACTCACTTTAGTGCGGTCCGCACAAATTCTGCGGCCGCACTCACTTTTGCGTGGACCACAGAGTCCAGCAAGGTCCAGGTAAAGAGTGTGGACCGCACTCCAAAGTGTGCGGCCGCACTCAACTTAACTCTTGTACGACTTGGTCAACCTATAAATAGAACCTCAATGCACTGTTCATAACTTTACATACTCTGAGTTCTTGAGACCTAAGCAAGTACAGTGCACGTCAAATTGTTTCACATTTTACACTCATTTCATCAGTCTATATTCTTCCTTGCATCTTTCATCACTGGTATGTTCAATTCATGTTTAGATTTTTCAATTTTTCTTAATTTTTGTTCTTTAGTATTCTCGTTATTTTTTGGCCTAAAATGTCAAATGTTAGTCATGTGTGCTTAAAATCATGTGGATAATATCATATGTATCCATTGGGGGACTGGGTAGATCATTAATCATGTTTATTTGGAAATACCATGTCTAAATTGTGTTAAAATTGCAAAAACCTAAACTCAGTGCCAGGTGATTTAAAATTGTGTGGCCGCACATGAAATTGTGCGACCCGCAAATCTTTAACTTAGGGCGCAAGTGTTGCATGAATTGTGCCAAACACGCTCAAAATTGTGCGGTCCGCGAAAAAGTGTGTGCGACCGCACTATTGAAAGATTAGAGAACGAGTAGTCTAAACATGGGATTGTGCGGCCGCACTCAAAATTGTGTGGTCCGCACATCAGGATGTGCGACCACACTTCAAAATTGTGCGATCCATACATGGCAGTCTACAACCACACTCACTTTTGTGCGGTCCACACTGTCTCTACTGTATTCTATTTTCCTTCAACTGTCATGCAACTGCTAACACTACTTTGGAATTGTAACTAACTTATGTACCTTGTGTTGCAGACAATGGTTCGTTCCCGAGATAGAGGTGATACTTCTAAAGGGAGGGGTCAACCATCTCGAGACCGAGGCAGGGGAAACCTCCCACTCTCAGTTCGAATAGCTATAAACCAGAAGGCAACTACCAATAGAGTCCTTGAACCCTCAGAATCCAGTGAGTATCTCCCGTATAGGGCAACTCTGTGCAAGTACAAACATATGATGCCCAATCTCAACCCAAGCAGTTTCCGGGTAGACTCAAATTGAGAGATGAATCCTCCTACACTGCTAGTTCTTTTGAGGGTTCGGACGAGGGTAGCCAAAATTCTCAGCCCTCTTCCTCACATTCCCCGACAACACAAATCCCCGTTGATGATGATGATGAGGCTCCTGATGATGGTAGAGGGGGTGACACTAGAGTGGGCGGCCTAGAGAGGTCGAAGAAGAAGGAGGCTAGGGAAGATCGATTTGAGAGTTTGACAGCCTTCACCAGACTAATAGAATGGTGGCCCCAGAGATCGCTCACACTTGAGCAACAATTCTTAATGAATGATATAGATAAAAACAATCCAAATGTCCTTAAGCAGTTCAGGGAGCACAAGGGGTGGATGAGGTTTACCCAGAGTGTCATGGATGCCAATGAGCACTTGGTACATGAATTTTATGCTAATGTGTCTCACATCAAGAAAGGTACCAAGGTGATTAATGTGAGGAATTTGAAGGTTTGATTCGATCAATGCACTCTGAACTCGTACTTGGGATTGTAGCAAGTAGAGGCAATTCAATATATGGAGAAGCTTGCTATGGATGATGTAGCTCGACCTTGAGTAGCAGAGATTTTAGCAGCTCCAAGACCATCACCATTGTGGATCACAGCAGGATTTCCCATTGCAGGGAACACCCTCAATTTTGAAGTTAAAGGGTGGCAAACCTTTGTGTGCAGCCGGATAGATATCCAAACACCCTCACTAAATATTTTAAGGATGCCAAGGTGGAGTCGAGGAGATTTGATACATAGGTGCTGGCCAAAAAGCCCTTCTGATGGTACACTTTGCAAGGACCGGGGAACACAAAGTTCAAGGGTAAAGGAACTACCACTGGTGGCTAGTATGACGAGCCAATGGTGGTGGTTACAGATTCTGCTTGTGAGCCTTCCACAGCAACCATGCCTTCCACAACAGCCGGTCCTTCCATTGAGACAACCGAAATGCCACCACCTCAATCTTCTAGACCATCTACATCAGTACCAGTGCCTAACTCATCTACATACCCACTCACTGCGCTGCGAGTCTCCCAGACATTGGCGAGTCTCATTAACTGGATGCAGACGGCTACTTCAAAATTGTCTGACATATCCAGTGCTGTTGCAACATAGTCTTCTACCCCAGCAGCATCACAGATACCTCCGTTAGTAGAGGAAACATTGTGAAAGATCCCGAAATACCAGAAGACCATTATGGATACTCTGTGGCACATGGAGATATCATTGAGGAATCGGGAAAACAATTGAAGACGATGCGGAAATCTCAGGCTTCAAAGATATCGGTTGATAGGTTGAGAAAATGGGTGGTCAAGATAGTATCTGCTGGAGATATACCACTTGATTTGCTGATGGAGTCAGCACCAGTAGCATCAGTAGCACCATCAGTGCCAGAACCATCAGAGGCAGCATCTGGCTAGTCTGAGGAGCCGCACCTTGCTGCCCACACTGCCGAGGAGATCTTGCAGATGTTCTCAAATCCTATTATTCCCCGAGCAGAAATGAGAACAATCTTTTACTTTCCTGAGTAGTTTTGGTGACATCTATCCTGGTCGGGTACCCAATCTATGTCGGTGCCATCGTGTCAGCCAACATGTTAGTGGTTGTCCGAAAGTGTTAAAGCTCCTATCCATATCCAAACACCCTCATGAATATTTTAAGGAGTCCTAGGTGGAGCCGAGGAGATTTGATACACTAGTGTTAGCCAAAAAGCCCTTCTCATGGTACACTTTACAAGGACCAAGGATTCCAAAGTTCAAGGGTAAAGCAACTACCAACGGTGGCCTGTCTGATTAGCCAACGGTGGAGATTACAGTTTCTGCTGCTGAGCCTTCTACAGCTACCATGCCTTCCGCAGTAGCCGGTCCTTCCACCAAGATGGCTGACAGGCCACCACCTCCATATTTTAGACCATCTACATCAGTACCAGTTCCTGATTCATCCACATATCCACTCACTGCGCTACGAGTCTCCCAGACATTGGGGAATCTCAGCAACTGGATGCAGACAGCTACTTCAAAGCTGTCTTACATTTCCAATGTTGTTGCAGCACAGTGTTCTGCCCCAGCAGCATCACAGGTAACTCCGTCAGTGGAGGAAACATTGTCAAAGATCCTGGAAAAGTAGAAGACCATTATTGATACACTGGTGGCACATGGGGAAGTCATTGAAGAGTATTGAAAACTGGTGAAGAATATGCAGAAATCTCAGGCTTCAAAGAAATCGGTGGATATGTTGAGAAATGAAGTGGTGAAGATAGAATATGCTGGAGATATACCACTTGATTTGCTGATGGAGTCAGCACCAGCAGCACCACGAGTGGCAGAGACATCAGAGGGAGCAGCTGGCCAGTCCGAGGAGTCGGTCCTTGCTACCCATACTGCTTAGGAGATGTGGCAGACGTCCTCAAACCTTGTTATTCCTTGAGCATAAATGAGAACAATCTTCCACATCCCCGAGCAGTTTTGGTGACTTCTATCATATTCGGGTACCCAATCAATGACGATGCCATTATGTCGGCCAACATGTCAGTGGTTGTCCGAAAGGGTGAAAGCTCCTATCCATGTCCAAACACCGTCACTAAATATTTTAAGGATGCTCGGGTGGAGCCGAGGAGATTTGATACACAAGTGTTGGCCATAAAGCCATTCTCATGGTACTCTTTGCAAGAACCGGGGAACCCAAAGTTCAAGGGTAAAGCAACTACCAACCGTGGCCAGTGTGATGAGCCAATAGTGGTGGTTACAGTTTCTGCTGCTGAGCCTTCTACAGCTGCCAGGCCTTCTTCAGTAGCCAGTCCCTCCACAGAGACATTTCACAGGCCACCACTTGCATCTTTTAGACCATCTACATCAGTACTAGTGCCTAACTCATCCACATATCCACTCACTGCACTGCGAATCTCCCAGACATTGGGGAGTGTCAACAACTGGATGCAGACAACTACTTCAAAGCTGTCTTACATATCCAATGTTGTTGCAGCATAGTCTTTTTCCCCATCAGCATCACAGGTAACTCCGTCAGTGGAGGAAACATTGTCAAAGTTCCTGGAAAAGCAGAAGACCATTATGGATACTCTGGTGGCTCATGGGGAAGTCATTGAGGAGTATGGAAAATAGGTGAAGAAGATGCGGAAATCTCAGGCTTCGAAGAAATTGGTGGATAGGTTGAGAAAAGAAGCGGTCAAGATAGAATGTGCTGGAGATATACCACCTGATTTGCTGATGGAGTCAACAACGGCAGCACAACGAGTGCCGGAGACATCAGAGGCAGCAGCTGGCCAGTTTGAGGAGCCGGACCTTGCTTCCCACACTACTTAGGAGATGCTGCATATGATCTCAAACCTTGTTATTCGCCGACCATAAATGAGAACAATCTTCCACTTCCCCGAGAAGTTTTGGTGACTTCTATCATGGCTGGGTACCTACTCAATGTCGGTGCCATCTTGTCTGCCAACATGTTAGTGGTTGTCCGAAAGGGTGATGGCTCTTATCCATATCCAAACACCTTGAGTGAATATTTTAAGGATGCCAAGGTGGAGCTGAGGAGATTTGATGCAAAGGTGCTGCTCAAAAAGCCCTTCTCATGGTACTATTTGCAAGGACCGAGGAGCCTAAAGTTCAAGGGTAAAGCAACTACCACCGGTGGCCAGTCTTATGAGCCAATAGTGGTGGTTACAGATTCTATAGCTAAGCATTTTACAACTACCATGCCTTCCACAGTAGCTGATCTTTCCATCGAGATAGCTGACAGGCCACCAACTCCATCTTCTAGACCATCTACAATAGTAACAATGCCTGACTCATCCACATATCCACTCACTGCGCTGCGCGTCTCCCAAATATTGGGGAGTCTCAACAACTGGACGCAGACAATTACTTCAAAGCTGTATGTCATATCCAAATCTGTTGCAGCACAGTCTCTTGCCCCAACAACATAACACGTACCTCCGTCAGTGGAGGAAACATTGTCAAAGATCCTGAATAACCAGAAGATCATTATGGATACTCTGGTGGCACAAGAGGAACTCATTTAGGAGATGAGAAAATAGGTGAAAAATCTCAAGCTTCGAAGAAATCGGTGGATAGGTTGAGAAAAAAATTGGTCAAGATAGCATCTACTGGAGATATACCACTTGATTTACTGATGGAGTCAGCACCAGTAGCACAATCAGTGCCCGAGCAATCAGAGGCAGTTGCTAGCCAGTCTGAGGAGCCGGACCGTCCTACCCACACTACTGAGGAGATGCTGCAGATGTTCTCAAACCCTGTTATTCCCCGAGCAGAAATGAGAACAATCTTTCACTTCCACGAGTAGTTTTTGTGACTTCTATCATGGCAGCGTACCCAATCAATGTCGGTGCCATCATGTCGGGTAACATGTCAGTGGTTGTCCGAAAGGGTGAAAGCTCTTCTCCATATGCAAACACCTTTATGAATATTTTAAGGATGCCCAGGTGGAGCCGAGGGGATTTGATACACTATTGTTGCCTAAAAAGCCCTTCTCATGGTACTCTTTGCAAGGACCAGGGAACCCAATGTTCAAGGGTAAAGCAACTACCAATGGTGGCAACTCAGATGAGCTAACGTTTGTGGTTAGAGTTTCTGCTACTGAGACTTTTACAGCTGTCATGCCTTCCGCAGTAGCCGGTCCTTCTTCCGAGACAGTTGGCAGGCGACCACCTCCATCTTTAAGACCATCTACATCAGTACCAGTGCCGGACTCATCGACATATCCACTTACTGCGCTGCGAGTCTCCCAGACATTCCCTAGTCTAACCAACGAGATGCGGTCAACTACTTCAAAGTTGTCAAACATATCCAGTGTCCAGCCGGATAGACTTCCACTTCCTCGAGATATTTTGGTGACTTCTATCATGACCGGGTACCCAATCAATGTCGGCCAACATGACAGTGGTTGTCCGAAAGGGTGAAAGCTCCTATCCATATCCAAACACACTCATTGAATATTTTAAGGATGCCAAGGTGGAGCCTAGCAGATTTGATACACAGGTGCTGGCCAAAAAGCCCTTCTCACGGTACTCTTTGTAAGGACCGGGGAACACAAAGTTCAAGGGTAAAGCAACTACCACCGGTGGCTAGTATGACGAGCCAACGGTGGTGGTTATAGATTTTGCTGCTGAGCCTTCTACAACTACCATGCCTTCCACAATAGCCAGTCCTTCCACCGAGACAACCGAAAGGCCACCACATCCATCTTCTAGACCATCTACATTAGTACCAGTGCCTAACCCATCTACATATCCACTCACTACGTTGCGATTCTCCCAGATATTCGCGAGTCTCATTAACTAGATGCAGACGGCTACTTCAAAGCTGTCTGACATATCCAGTGCTGTTGCAGCACAGTCTTCTACCCCAGAAGCATCACAGGTACCTCCGTCAGTAGAGGAAACATTGTCAAAGATCCTGGAATACCAGAAGACCATTATGGATACTCTATGGCACATGGGGATGTCATTGAGGAGTTGGTAAAATAAGTACAGACGATGTAGAAATCTCTTGCTTCGAAGAAATCGGTGGATAGGTTGAGAAAAGAGGTGGTCAAGATATCATCTGTTGGAGATATACCACTTGATTTGTTGATGGAGTCAGCACCAGCAGCACCAGTAGCATCTTCAATGCCAGAACCATCAGAGGCAGCAGCTGGCCAATCTGAGGAGCCGGACCTTGCAGCCCACACTGCTGAGGAGATCCTACAGATGTTCTCAAATTCTGTTATTCCCCGAGCAGAAATAAGAACAATCTTCTATCATGTCAGCCAACATGTCAGTGGTTGTCCGAATGGGTTAAAGCTCCTATCCATATCCAAACACCCTCATGAATATTTTAAGGATGCCCAGGTGGAGGCGAGGAGGTTTGATACACTGGTGTTGGCCAAAAAGCCTTTCTCATGGCACTCTTTGCAAAGACCGGGGAACCCAAAGTTCAAGGGTAAAGCAACTACCAATGGTGGCCTGTCTGATCAACCAACGGTGGTGGTTACAGTTTCTACTGCTGAGCCTTCTACAGCTGCTATGCCTTCCTCAGTAGCCGGTCCTTCCACAGAGACACTTGAGAGGCCACTACCTCGATTTTTTAGACCATCTACATCAATACCAGTGCCTGACTCATCCACATATCCACTCACTGCGTTGCGAGTCTCCCAGACATTTTAAGGATGCCAAGGTGGAGCTGAGTTTAATTGATACACATGTGTTGGCAAAAAATCCCTTCTCAGGGTACTGTTTGCAAGGACCGGGGAACCCAAAGTTCAAGGGTAAAGCAACTACCACCGGTGGCCAATCTGATGAGCCAACAATGGGAGTTACAGATTCTGCAGCTAAGCCTTTTACAGCTGCCATGCCTTCCACAGCAGCTGGTCTTTCCTCCGAGATAGCTGACAGGCCACCACCTCCATCTTCTCGACCGTCTACATTAGACCAGTGCCTGACTCATCCACATATCCACTCACTGCACTACGAGTCTCCCAGACATTGGGAAGTCTCAACAACTTGACGCAGACAGTTACTTCAAAGTTGTATGATATATCCAGTGCTGTTGCAGCACAATCTTTTACCTCAGCAGCATCACACGTACCTCCGTTAGTGGAGGAAATATTATCAAAGATCCTGAAAAACCAGAAGACCATTATGGATACTTTGTGGCACATGGAGAACTCAGTGAGGAGGTGGGAAAATAGGTGAAGAAGATGTGGAAATCTCAGGATTCGAAGAAATCGGTGGATAGGTTGAGAAAAGAAGTGGTCAAGGTAGCATTTGCTGAAGATATACCACTTGATTTACCTATGAAGTCAGCACCAGCAGCACCAGCAACACTATCAGTGCTGCAGCTATCAGAGACAGCAACTGGCAAGTCTGAGAATGTCACAGCCCAAACTGATGGGCCACGACGAGTGCCTGAGCCCTACCTGTCAAACAACCCTAAGCATGCGTCTAAGATATGAACCTAAATAACATCTGCTGCATTATGAAAATAACATACGTGAAGGAAACCTGTCATCATGGCATATGTACGTATACATGCAGAATACGGTGGGCAAGCCGGCAAGGCTGCTATAGACAACTATGCATCCAAAACTGAAAGCCGACAAGGTCACATACAACCCAACTAGACATACTGTCCATAAACCTCTAATAGAAACATGACTGTACAAAGATGGGACTGAGCCACGTCATACCCATATACATATATTTACATACAAATGTATCGTACCAAAATCAAAAGCAGCTCCAGATCAAATGGAGCACGCCAACTCTCGCTGATTAGGGATCCTAAGAAGGGGGACCGTCAACTTGCCTACATGCACCTGCGGGCATGAAATGCAGGCCCCGTGAAATAGGGTGTCATTACGAAAAATGTACTGAGTATGTAAGGCATGAAAATTATTACGTAAAAGACATAGATTAACATGGAATATAGAAACACATCTTTAAATCTGATTAACTTTGTAAATTCTAAAACGTTTATAATGTCATGCATGTGCGTATATATGTCGAGCCATGCATAGGTATGGGTGTACATAATATCATCAAGCCACTGAGGGCATCCCATCAGATCATCTCGGCCACTGTGGGCAACATCATCAACATATACCGGTTGATCAGGCGGTGGTGCGTATATAACGTCGTAACCTTTTCCCATACCCCACACATATATATTTACATATATATGTATATGTAACGCCATCTGGCCATGGGTCAATGCACATGTATAAATGAATCCGAACTAAGTGATAAATACAGCCCTTTCTGATCATCTTCCTTGCCTTGAGATAGGAAATGAATCTTCCTCTCGGCGATGTCGTATTACCTTTCCACTCCAAAACAGGCTCCACCGGAAATTGAAATCGGACTATTTTTGATCTACAATCAACGTTGGTATGACAAGAAGCCAACCAATCCATACCCATTATAACATTTTATTCTACCATATCTAACTCGATTAAGTCTGCTACGGTAGTTCGACTATGAACTACTATTATACAACCCCTATATACTTGCTTAGCTATCACCTAGTCCCCAACAGGTGTAGATACCTCAAAAGGTTTAACCAATTCAGGTTTTATTCCAACCATACAAGCAACGAACGGAGTAACATATGATAAGGTGGAACCTGGATCAATCAGTGCATATACATCATCTGAGGAGACTGATAATATACCTCTAACAACATCAGGTGATGACTCCTGGTCCTGTCGCCTGCAAACGCATAAATGCGGTTCTGAGGGCTGCTCGATCTAGATGCTCTGCCTCTGCCTCTACCATGACTCATTGGTGCTTGGGGACCTTGCCCGGGAGGGGCGTACTGATGATGACGCAAGGACCGGGGAACCTAAAGTTCAAGGGTAAAGCAACTATCACCGGTGGCCAATCTGATGAGCCAACAGTGGTGGTAACAAATTATGATGTTGAGCCTTCTACAGCTGCCATGCCTTCCACAGCAGTCGGTCCTTCCCGAGACAGCCGACAGGCCACCACCTCCATCTTATAGACCATGTACACCCGTACTAGTGCCTGAATAATCCACATATCCACTCACTGCGTTGCGAATCTCCCAAACATTGGCGGGTCTCAACAAGTAGATGCAGTCAATTACTTCAATGTTGTCAAACATATCCAGTATTGTTGCAGCATAGTCTTCTGCCCCAGCAGCATCACTGGTACCTCTGTTAATGCAGGAAACATTATCAAACATCCCGGAAAAAAGGAAGACAATTATGGATACTCTGGTGGCACAGGGAGAACTCATTGAGGAGTTGGGAAATTAGGTGAAAAAGATGCGAAAATATCAAATTTCGAAGAAATGGTGGTTAGGTTGAGAAAAGAAGTGGTCAAGCTAGAATCTGCTGGATATATATGTATACGGCAAAAATCAAAGTGTCCGATTTTTTGATCATTAAGGCACCTCGTAAAGACCGCCCCAGAAGGCTCAAAGTTTAGCTCGGGGCTGAACCCCGAGGGTTCCTAACGATCGACCTCGAGATAGTGCAAATCGATGATCATCAAGAGAAAGCGGGAAGTTCCCAAGGAACATTATCAAAGCTGACAAAACCTGCAAGATAAGCCCTAGTATGTACCGAACTAGCAAATAGTTGTACCATATATATTTCTTTGTAATAAATGCATCTGCACCATGTTGGGATTCCCCCTCATATATAAAGGGGACCCTTGTCATTTTGTAAGGATATACAACATAAGATACAACACAACACAAAACGTTGAACACAAGAACATTCTCTGCTCTCTAACTTGAATGCATTCTCCCTTGATTCTATTATTTACATTTATTGCTTACATCCATTGTGTGCTATTAATTGTTTTTCATTTAGTGTTTATTATTGGTCATAAATAGCCTTCGTCAAAGCTCTCAAAGTTGTTAGTCCTTCATCGACTGTCTATAACACAACATCGAGTTCGACCTCGAGGCCCCGTATAACCAGGCTCGAGGCCCCGATTTTCATCCACTCGGTTTGCTTGAATAGACTATCTTCAAGCTCTCATTTTATTTTCTAGTCTCTTACTCAGCATCTATTGCTTAACAACTAGCATAAAAAATAAATCACGTATTTTTAGAACCACAAAATCAAATCTAATTATTATTACCATTCTCACGGTAAACAGTTTGGCGCCCACCGTGGGGTTAAAAATAATTGTGATTGTTTTCTTGCTGGTTTACTACATAACGCAAGTTATCTTTCACACATTTTCTCGTCCAAGAATCATTGTTTTCAGGTCAAAATGTCTAACTTAGTAAACACACGTGACAACAATGGTCTTGAGGACCATGGAGAAAATGGTGTAGCTGTTCCAGGTATTGGTGTACCACCACAAAACCCTAGGGATGCACCAGAGCCAATCCCTGCGGATGTGGTCTCACGTGATGCTCAACATGTCGATATAAGCTCCCACACAAACAGGAGCGTTCGGCAAGGAGACCTACAAGCAGCTCAGAAAACCCCAGCTCGGGATGAGCAAGAGGTTAGCCTTCACGTTATTTTTGAGATGTTGCAGGCACAACAGTTGGCGATTGCTCAACTACAAATCCACCAAAAAACTCCAAGCATAACATCACCAGAGGCAGCTCTTCGAGCCGAACAAATACTAGAAAGATCAAGCAACAACGGGTCAGCAGCTGATCCCGGTATCATATAGATGCTCGAGGACCTCACGAAGAGGATTGAATCACGTGAGAAGAAGATAGAAGCCAGTGACAAAAAGGTGGAGACCTACAATTGTAGGGTCGACCAAATCTCGTGCGCGCCCCCGATCCTGAAGAGTGTAGATTCGAAGAAGTTCATACAAAAGCCATTCCCACAAGACGCTGCTCCAAAACCCATGCCGAAGAAGTTCATAATGCCCGATCTTCCGAAATACAATGGAACCTCAGACCCCAATGAGCACGTCACCGCTTACACTTGCGCAGTGAAGGGGAACGACTTAAGGGACGACGAGATTGAGTCCGTCTTACTAAAGAAGTTTAGAGAAACACTTAGGGGGCAATGATGTGGTACCACAGCCTCGCCCCGAATTCAATAGACTCATTCGCCATGCTGGCAGATTCTTTCATAAAGGCACATGCCAGTGCCATCAAGGTGGCTACAAGGAAATCCAACGTCTTCAAAATCAAACAAAGAGAAAAGGAAATGTTGCGGGAGTTTGTGTCTCACTTTCAAATGGGGCGAATGGAATTACCACCAGTCTCCGACGACTGGGCCGTATATGCATTCACTCAAGGTTTGAACGAATGAAGCTCGGTAGCTTCGAAGCAGCCAAAGCAGAACTTGGTCGAGTATCCCGCCGTGACCTGGTCGGATGTCCACAACTGATACCAATCGAAGATTAGGGTCGAGGAAGACCAACTAAGATCTCCCTCGGGCTCAGTATATCCTAGCAGGCTTCTAGCAAAGGAGTCAAAGACAAACAGGGAAAGGTACCAACCATACACTGAAGATGGAAGAAATGCCCCAAGATGTAACATACCCCGAAATGACCGAAGGATAGATCGAGGTCAAAATCCTCGGGGAGTCGTATGCAGAGCCGGATTGGACAGACACACAGGACCAATGGAGGCACCCCGATTGTTTGAATACAACTTCAATGTTGACATTTCGGACATCGTCTCTACCATCGGTAAAATCAGAGAAACCAGGTGGCCGAAACTCGTACAATCAGATCCGTCACAAAGGAACACCAACCTAGTATGCGAGTTTCATGGCACGCACGGTCATAGAACGGAGCACTGCAGGCAGCTCCGAAAGGAAGTAGCCCGACTGCTTAGCAAATGGCATCTCCAAAAGTTCCTCAGCGACCGAGCCAAAAATCAATTTCAGAGAGAGGCGAACAAAAAGAATGAAACAGAAGAACCACAACATGTCATCTATATGATTGTTGGAGGAGTTGACATCCCACAAGAACCCATCGTCAAACGAACAAAAATATCCATCACCAGGGAAAAGTGAACTCGGGGTTACATACCCGAGGACGCTCTCACATTAAGCGACGAAGACATCGAGACCCTGTCTCATCCTCAGAACGACGTACTAATAATCCCTTTTCTTGTAAATACATTTCAAGTTAAACGTGTACTTGTGGATCCAGGTAGCTCGGCCAATATCATCAGGTCGAGGGTCATGGAGCAGCTCGGACTGCTCGACCAGATCGTGCCTGCCTCTCGAGTCCTGAACGGATTCAACATGGCAAGCGAGACAACGAGAGGAGAAATCACCCTCCAGGTCAACATGGCCGGCACAACCCAAAGTGTCAAGTTTTGTGTCATCGAAGGAGACATGAGGTACAACACCTTGCTCGGGAGGCCATGGATACATTGCGTGAGAGCAGTACCATCCACCCTCCATCAAATGATGAAATTGTCGATAAAGGACGGAATAAAAACCCTCTACGGAGAACAACATGCAACGAGAGAGATATTCGCGGTGCACGATGTGGCACCGGCATTAACACCTCCAGCATCGAAGGAGTCATAAGATAAGCAAATAGTGAAGAAGCAATAGCGAGATATATTCTCGGCTATGCCCTACTAAATAAGTAAAGGACCATACCGGAGCAAACGGCTGGAACACCTCGAGGCTCGAAGTGCCATTAGCACTAAGGTATAATCATTTCCCTTTTTCATTTAAATTTTACACTAACATATGCGCAAGTATCTGATTGGAACAGTCGAAGCGATCTCCAGCTTGATGACCTTAGGTTTCAAAGCATGCGTTGCACTCTTTTCCTTCGACCGAGTTTTATCCCAAGAATGATTTTACCTGCAAGGTTTTTAACAAGGCATCTATACGCGGTTAAAATCAGAAGACTTGATTTTCGCTCTCAAGACAATTTGGGAAGCCTCCCTCGAGACCCCGATGATAGAAGGCTATGATCGAGTCCTCGACCTCCGGGCTCATCGAGGTCCGAATCAAAGGAAGCAGGGCTCGAGGTCAGGGTAAGAGAAGATGACTCCGGAGCACATGGCTACGCCTGACAGGGCCGGTCTATCTGTACCCTACTGAGATGACGAGTAATAGGCCGTCCCATCTTTCTACTCGTGTAAATAATATATGCATATTTTACCGAGTCCCCTCGCCTATATAAGGGGTACTCACCCCACCTTGTAAGGGACTGATGTTGCTCCACTTCTCCAATAAGCAATAATATCTATCTCTCTCTCTTTCTTCTACATTATGAGTGTTCTTCGACCCCGAGGTTGCCCTAGCATTTTATTGTTCTTTATTTGTTCTTCGTCATTTAGCTCAAGATTGACGGTATGAAGCCTTGTATGCATATACTTATCTGTTATACCCTTCCCGATTACCCTCGTTAAAATTACCTTCGATAGGTCCAAGGCAGGCTCGAGACCTGGCCCTGAGGTATGTATTGGCTTGTCCTAAGACCGGGAACATCCCTTATTGGTTTGATTATCGCTTTGGCTAGATCGATCTTTAGTGTTTTACTCCATGTTTAGCACTAATTACCCTTCCAAACTAGCTCGGGAATAGATCACGTATTTTTAGAATTCCATTTGCAAATTTAATTGTTGTTACCATTTTCACGGTAAACAGTTTGGCGCCCACCGTGGGGCTAAAACTAATAGTGATTATTTTCTTGCTAGTTTCGTCACTAAAACGCACGATATCTCTCACACTTTTTCTTGCCCAAGACCTTTCGATTTTAGGTTAATGGTTAGCTTAATAAGGGAAATCAAGGACGATAACCCCACAAATCGCAAAGAAAACAATATGGCCACCCTAATGGTTAGTGCGACACCGCAGGACCCCGATAACGCATCTAGATCGGTCCGAGTGGATATGGATTCAAATGCTGCACAGCGGGGTAACGATGTCTTGCGCTTCAATGATGGCATGCAACACGCTACCGACAGGAAACCCGAAAAGTCCCAGCCCCGGTAGAACGGGAAGTTGATCTACGTGTTATTTTTGAAATGTTGCTGGAACAACGTTTGGCTATCTTTCAGTTACAGCGCCGCCCGGAGGCTCTTGGCGCGATAGCACCCAAAATATCTACTCGCCCCGAGCCAGTATCCAAGGTATCGAGCAACGACGAACCAACGGCCTATCCGGTAACGGTAAGGATGCTAGAGGACATTATCGAAAAGATCGACTCATGATCGCGGAGACTCCTACAACAACCGTCTCCCGCGGATACGATCCCAGGACTCATTTCGCGGATGTCAGAAACAACGAAATTCCCTGGGGAAGACAGGACCTCATGTCCTCACAGGTACATCACCACTCACGCACGTCCGTTCAAGAACGACGACCCCCAAAATGGAGAACTCGGACCTGCCCCGATGAGTAGATTTGAAGAAATTCCCCCGGAAGAAACCACGACGCGACATCATTGTTTGACACCCGATCTCGGGAACTCGCTCACCATACTATCGCGATCTGTGGAAGCACACGGCCATCAAAATAATGCCAGAAGAACTCAACGCACCGAAGGTCGGGAGAAGAAGAAGAAACAAAATATCACGAGAAGCCGCGCCCCGATATCCGACAAGACAAACGAAACCACTCCCGGTCCCGAATAGTAGGGTAGCACGGGCCTTCGCCCAAAACCCGAACAAAGCATACCCTGCAGCTCCGGAGCAATTCGAGCGAAGCTCAGGCGAATATCCGGTGGAGGCTTGGTCATATACCAGCAACCAACACCGGACCTAAGTCAGAGCCGCTGATAGCCCTCGAGAGACCCCCGTTGGATCGGCGTATCCAGGTAGATCCCCAACAGAGAGGCCTACACTGATGTTGCGGACAAACGCACACACAAGTATACGCGGTCGTCAAGTAATAAAGTGACTAAAAGTCGGATGTCGATCCCACAAGGACATAAGATTAACTATTAACTAAATTAGACTATCCTAATTATCTAAACAAGAATTAAACCTAGAAATATTTGATTCTAAACTACTTAAATAAAGAAATATAAATATTGAACTTTAAACGGAGAAAGAGCAGATTTTTATGATATCAATGTAATGAAAACGATCTAGGGTTATGGGCTATCTAACATTTCTATTGTATTCTTCAATTGAATTGACTAACTAATTTATCTAGTTTATTGGTTGACAGGGTTAATATTGCTCATAAGAATCTGTCGAGTTCTTACTCGCCTATTCAAGCTAACCTAACGCCTATATGTCTATGGAGTTAGAATCAACAATAACGCATTTATAATTCCTGTATTTCAACCAAGCAAGGCAATTAGGTATATGTCTATCCTAATTGCGAATCCCTTCCCCGATGCCCAGGTCCAAGAACATGCTCTACTCAATCCTATATGCAATCTAGAATTCCCACTTTCGAGTTCAACTCTAGATTCGTAGATAGTATTCAATTGGTGATCAAGCAATCAAATAATTAAGTGCAGGATTGAATAAATAAACGAATATGATAAACTAAGCAATCAAAATCAATATCCGAATAACAATAGTCATGAAAGAACCACAACCCTAGAATGTGAAGCTTAGCTCCACATAGACATGGTAGCAAAATAACAAATCATACAAAGAAACATAAAAAGACTAAGTTGGTGGAAGAAAAGATGAAACCCGGCCTCCACGGCGACTTTGTGCTTGTGTTTTCCTCTCAAAAATGCCCTCCTCCTTTTTTCGCCAAAAGTCCCCTAAAAATTAGTGTTTAATGACTATTTATAAGTGTAGGAAAAAGCCTAGGTGAAATAACCAAGTTCAAAACTAAAAAGGAGACAAAAATTTCCTCCAGACTTCCAATTTTACCCCTGAAGAGTCTTTTCCGGAACTGGGACTAGCGCGAACGCGCTAAAGTTCGCGCTAGTTGGCTGACATTCTGCCTCCCGCATCTGGACTAGCGCGAACGCGCAACACCTCGCGCTAGTTCAGGCTATTTTTCTTCAATTCTTTGTCTAGTCTTTGCGCGCACACAGCTCCAAGGGGTCTTTCTTGCTCCAATGTAGCTTCAATCGCCACTTTAAGGCATCACATAGGCTCCTCATCATCTTCTCCAATTGTTTTGTGCATTTTGTTCCAAAATCCCATCTTCAAAGTACCTACACATAAAATAAACTCAATTAAGCACGATTGTATTACAAGTTAGCATTAAAACATCAAAATGTAAAGTAAGTAATGCACTAAAAATATGGAATTATAGCCAAACATCAACTGAACGAACGGAGTCATCGTCCGCGTGTCACGAACGGAAGAAACGATCCAAGGCACAGCGTATCTCGCAACAACAAGGCAGTGGCCCGAAGATGACACCTTCGAGAAACCCCCAATGATACTAGATTCAAAAAAACGCAACCGGCAAGGAAACCTCGCCCGATGAAGTTCGATTTCAACGTTGCAGTTCCAAGCATAATGGTCACCATAAGTAAAGCCGGAAACTCCGGGTGGCTCGGACCTTTTCGACCAAAATCCCTCCAAGGAAACCGTGGCCCACCAGGAGAGTCACAAAATGTTCGGAGTTACAGACCCAAAAAAGCAGCAACTGCATCATCCAACAAAGGTGACCACAAAGCATCGCCAAGCAAGCGAACCCGAATCCAGCTCAACGGACAAGGGGAAATCGAACAAAGCAAAGCCAGCAAGCTGCGGCATATCGTCACAACCGTTAGAAGATGGCGGCACCCAGCTAAGATCCGTAGAACGTAGAATGCAAGTGCCCGTCGCCAGAAAGGGATGATCTCGGGGAGTACTCCCCGAGTACACCCTCTCGCTCGAGGAAAAAGGACGCCGAGGCTTCACCTCGGCATCGCATTAACGTATTGGTAGTCCCTTCTTTCGTTCGAGCTCATTTTCAAATAAAACATACATTAATGACTACAGGTATATCAGCGAAAGTTGTACCGACAATGTCAGGCCAAAGCCAATAGGACTGCCACAACATCCAAATTGCTCCCCCTGCGCGGCCCGCCCGAGCTCGGGCTAATGCGTCGGGTAACGAAGGATGCAGACGCTTTGTACAGACAACGGCGAATACGTCGCCCGGGACGTGACCCGGCCCTACTCCTTGTCACACCTCCTTTTTCTCTACACCCCTGAAAGGAGTATAATAAGGGAGTTTTTCCAATTAAAGGACAATCAAAACGGGATTATTTGTTTATTAAATTCAGAGTCGCCACCTGGGAGATTTATGGTGTCCCAAGTCACCGGTTTGAATCCCGAGTCGAGGAAAAGGTTGACTCTGTTTAACAGTCCGCGAACCAGAAATCCGGGTAAGGAATTCTGTTAACCCGGGAAAAGGTGTTAGGCATTCCCGAGTTCCGTGGTTCTAGCACGGTCGCTTAACTGTTATATTCGGCTTGATTATCTGATTTTAAAAACATTTAAACCTATGTGCAATTTTACTTTTTAACCGCTTTCATTCATATTTTTAAAGAAAATTGCAACATCATTTCAAATATGTTTTGAACCACGTCAGATAAATGCACCCCCAGTTCATAACACATTTTATCTAACGTTGAGACTTGGATTTGGGTCACATAAATGCGCACCCAAGTTTAGGAAAGTAGATTATTAAATAGCGCGCCTTAAAGCAACTACACATTGTTAACTTTGCGAGGGCCATGGAAATTTGCTAAACGACACGCCTCGAATTCTAAAGTTGAGTTTTAAAATTAATTAAAATGAGGGCCATGCAATTGTCATTTTTGTTTGGCATGGCGCACCTCGACTATTTAAAGAATCTTAGTAAAGAAAGCAAAACCTAAAAAAATTCCCAAGGGATTTTATTGGAGTTCAAACTAAAGAAGGTAGTAATTCCAAAGGTTAAGTTCATTTCTCTATTGTATTTTGATTGCTGATGAGTCCAGCCATTGTTTCAATCCTGGGCCCAAGGGAGCCTAATGTCAAGTTACTAACGTGAGGCCCAGGCATATTAAAAGCTTCAAGTCCTCCAATTTTGAAACAAATCCAAATACTGTATTTCAAAACCCAACTATTGGCCCAATTCAATTCCCAAACAAATTACTGATTTAAAAGTGAAAGCTGCCTAGTTTTGGGCTCAGCGTGAGCCCAGCAGCATGACAAGCTGTCTCATTTAATGATCACTAAAGCCAAACGTACTGGCCCAATTGCTGAGACTGGAAATTGCAACCCAAAGGGATTTTATGATCCAAAGTCCACAAGAACCCAAATCATAAGCCCAGCACCCCAAAAGAAAATGGGCTCACCCAAAGCCCACAAGAACTAATGACACAATATAACACTACAACTTAGAATTGTTGGGCCACATGCCCAGCCCAACTTTTGATTCATCATACGCAAACAATTATAATCCTAATGATTAAAATATTTCCAGAAAAAACTAAACTAAAACTAATTATTCCTAATCATGGGCAAAACATGTTATAATGTAAGACCATGTTCTAAATGGAGATATTATCCTATACTATCATCTTGCTATTTCAAAATTCAACATAACAGTTTGGCATGATTTCAGTAATGTTTAGAACACCTGCCATCATAGGTTCCAGTTGAAAAAAAAAATCAGCACTCTAACCTATTCATGCTATTTCAGTAGAATCAGTAATACACATCAAAGCACATACTAGCTTCAAGTTTGACTGAAACAACCATAGACATGCATGAATTAATTAAACCCCACAGTTCCAAAATCCCTATTCCAAACATGTTGCACCCAGTATCAGTACCAAAACTTTTTCATACCAAATCCTAATGCCAAACTACAGAAAAACAAACCAACTAAGATATTCAAGCAATCAATCCTTATAACATGTTTAACAATCCGTTTACATATGAAACTTCATTTAATGTTACAGGACCTAGAATCCAAACATCTATTCTAAAAGATCAACACATTTGAATCATAGAGCATGAACAAATAAACCAATACATGAAAACTAAGCCACTATAAACATGGTAAACCAAACAAAAACTTAATGGAACAGAATCTATCACATTACAACGGGGGCTAAAACATCCACTTGAATTCTAACTCATGTAATTGGATCTTCACATAGATTCAGTCGGGCTCAAACTTGTAACACAGCATTGGTTAACAATAGTTCAAGGAAAAATACCTAGAAATAAGAGTAGAAGGGGATCAGATTCAGCAGTAATTAGACAACAACACAACCAAAAAGATCAACTTCAAACAAGCAATGATATGCAATAGTCTAGTTCAATTAACCCAGCAGACTTTAAAATGATTTTGCAACCAACTTCAAATTATTTTTATGCTCAGATGCGACAGAATTATTTCAGGAATTTTGAAAACAGTTCAAAATCACTGAAGATCTAATGAAACGGTAAAATTGTATTTCCGTGTATGAATTAGAGTCTTCCAGCCTCAAGCTACTTAAAAGTATTTCAGAGATTGAAGAGAAAACTGATAAATCACTCAAAAATCCAATGAAACAGTAGCTATTTTTCTGTATATGAATTAGAGTGTTCCAGGCCCCCAAAATGAAAGGGAAAGGGTCCTTATATAGGCACACCTAAGGCAACCTTGGCCTAGCTTAACAATCCCCTTTTTACCCCTCTTTTTTCAATTATTTTACCCATTTCACCCCTCTAAAATATCTGAAAATCACTGCTCCCTAATAGACTTATGCTCATCTTATCCTCTAGAAGCTTTTTCCTAACAAAAATGATTCTTTCACAACCTAAAATCCCTGAATTACCCTTTGCCCAATCAATTATTACTACCCTGGCCCCTTCCTTTGAGACCCCTAGAGTTTCTAGACTGACAATTGACTCCTCTAAGATCCCTTGAGGTGTGACAAACAGGATTACTCAAATGCTAGGGCTTCAAACAGATCAAAAGATGAAAATCATAAAAGAAATGAAGAAATTTTGACAACTGAAAAGAAATTAAACACGAATCAAACATACAGGCATTCACAGGATCATGTAGACCAACATTTAACAGAGATTCAACTACCATACTTATCGCAATTAATCAAAGCAGAGATTCAAACAAATTAAACCTACATTAACTGACATGAAGTGTTCAAGCTTATTAATCACAACAATTAAAACAAAAAAAAAACAAATAGACCAAGACTTATATAGCAATCAATAGCAGAACAAGAACAAAACCTAATTCGAACCCAACACGCGAACATGAATTTCAACCCAAGGGAAAGAGGGTGAGGAGGAAGATGAATCAACTGAGAGAAAAATCGAAAGGAATGACGAAGCACTTACCTATTTGAATAAAATCAAACCCTGGACTCGAACCATTGATTTCATCCCTAATAATGTCACTTATTTGTTCTTGGCAAGAACGAATAAGCAGCATTATTGAGGGACGAAACCAACCCAAACTCGAGAAAGACCTTCATGCATCAATTTAGGGTTTGGAATACTGGAACCCTAGATTTAAAATTCGAGCAGTTTTGGGGGTATTTGAGAGAAACTGAGTGTGGACTTAGGATGGGGGTGGCAAGGAGGTTGTAGGGTGTGATTTTGGGGCGGTTTGGTGGTGGCGCCGCCACCGGAGAAAATGTGGCGGCGTTAGGGTTCCTGATTTCAACTCAATATTCGAAGAATTTGGGTAGGTTTTGAGGGAAATTGGTTGTTGATTCGAGATGAGGAGGCAAATGAGAAGTTGCGGTGTTAATTTCATGGTCATCGGAGACTTGCCGTCGCCGTGGGGCGATTTCCGGCGGCGGCTGACGGCGTCGTTACAGGGGAGGGTGAGAGACGGGTTGTGGGGGGGGGGGGGTTCTGAGAGAGGGGGGGGGGGTGGACGTTCTAGACAGTTATATACCTAGGAGTCCCTACTTCAGGGCCGTTCGATTAAAAGAACCTCGACGGCTCAGATTCGATCAGCCTAAAACGGGGTCGTTTTGCTTAGGATGGGGCTGGACCGGGTTTTGGGGAGACTGGGCTGGGTTTTGGGGATTATTTGGACGGGTATAGGCATCAGACTTGGGCTGGGGGTATGGGCATTAGAGACTAGCCCAAAGCTAATATTCTCACCCTTTTCTTTTCTATTTCAAAATAAATTAAACCAATATTCTTTTTCTTCCTTTTTTTTCAAAATTAAAATAAAATCAAAGTTAAATCCTAAAACCAAATTAATCTGAAAAAGAAATCCTAATTAAACCTAAAAAAAAATTATCACAATTAATTAAAAACAAACTAAAAGAGAAACTACTCAAAATTAAAGTCAAAATCAAAAGGTGCGAATTAAACTATTTTTCTTTGTGATTTTCCCCTTTTTTATAAAACAACTTAATTACTAATCAATCCTACAATATTGAATTAAATCCTAAATGCAAATACTCACAATTTTTGTATTTTTCATTTAATTAAAATGAAATAAACATGCACAAACAAATGCAAACAATTAACAGAAACTGCCACGAACAACCACAAAATTGCAAATAATGAAAAGAAGTTATTTTGTTTTGAAATTATGGGAGTAATTCATATAGGGCAAAAAATCACGTGCTCACAGCTGCCTCTCTTTGCCCGTAAACACGAAGAGTTTTCGTGCAAAGATAAGTGAGTGGATACGAGCGATTTTTGCCCGTTCGAATACTCCGTGGAAAGCGTTTTTTGAAAGATTTGACCGCACCCTGCTTCCGAGGTTGTCTACATATCCTTGGCTAATAAGGAATCAGGTCAGTGTAGTTCAGGAATGTTTGGTAGCTGGGACTACCATGAAGTTGTGATTTCACTGTTGCTGCTGCTGCTACTACTACTGCTTACTGAACCCCCTTATTACACCATATCAAAATAAAAAGCTAGACTAGACTATGATCTATGAGTTACAAGAAATCCTATCTATATCTTCAAACTTTCTATTGTGGTTCTTGTTGCCTTGTTGACTTGTATTCTCCCGGTGGAATTCCTTTGTTGTCGACTTGAATTATAATCTGAGATGTTTTCCCTTTCTCTAGGTGGATGCCTGACTGCCGAACTGTATTTTGAGATGTTGCCCTTTCTCCAGGTGGACGCCTGATTGCTGAACTTGAATTGTATTCCCTTGCTCTCCAAGCGGGCTCCTGACTTCTAAACTTGAATTATATTCCCATGCTTTGCAGGCGGGCTCCTGACTGCTGACCTGAAATGTATTCCCTGCTCTCCAAGCGGGCTCCTGACTGCTGACTTGAAATGTATTCCCTGCTCTCCAGGTGGGCTCTTAACTGCTGACTTAAAATGCATTCCCTACTCTCCAGGCGGGCTCCTGACTGCTGACTTGAATTGTACTCCCTTATTCTCCAGGTAGGCTCCTGATTGCTGAAACTTGAATGTATTCCCTTGTTCTCCAGGCGGGCTCCTGATTGCTGAACTCGAAATGTATTCCCTTGTTCTCCAGGCGGGCTCCTGACTACCGACTTGAAATATATTCCCTGCCCTCCAGGCGGGCTCCTGACTGCTGACTTGAAATGGATTCCCTGCTCTCCAGGCGGGCTCCTGACTGCTGACTTGAAATATATTCCCTGCTCTCCAGGCAGGCTCCTGACTGCTGACTTGAAATGTATTCCCTACTCTCCAGGCGGGCTCCTGACTGCTGACCTTGAAATGTATTCCCTGCTCTCCAGGCGAGCTCCTGACAACTGACTTGAAATGTATTCCCTACTCTCCAGGCAGGCTCCTGACTGCTAACCTTGAAATGTATTCCCTGCTCTCCAGGCGGGTTCCTGATTGCTGACTTGAAATGTATTCCCTGCTCTCCAGGCGGGCTCCTAACTGCTGACTTGAAATGCATTCCCTGCTCTCCAAGCGGGATCCTGACTGCTGACTTGAAATGTATTCCCTGCTCTCCAGGCGGGCTTTTGACTGTTGACTTGAAATGTATTCCCTGCTCTACAGGCAGGCTCCTGACTGCTGACTTGAAATGTATTCCCTGCTCTCCAGGCGGGCTCCTGACTGCTTACTTGAAATGTATTCCCTGCCCTCCAGCGGGCTCCTGACTGATGACTTGAATTGTATTCCCTACTCTCCAGGCAGGCTCCTGACTGCTGACTTGAAATGTATTCCCTGCTCTCCAGGCGGGCTCCTGACTGCTAAACTTGAATGTCATTCCTTGCTCGTCCGAGGCAGGCTACCTGATTAGACTAGTAACTTGAAACTCGTATTCCCTGCTCGTCCAGCGGACTCGTACNCCTGCTCTCCAAGCGGGCTCCTGACTGCTGACTTGAAATGTATTCCCTGCTCTCCAGGCGTGCTCCTGACTGCTGACCTTGAAATGTATTCCCTGCTCTCCAGGCGGGCTCTTGACTCCTGACTTGAAATGTATTCCCTGCTCTCCAGGCGAGCTCCTGACTGCTAACTTGAAATGTATTCCCTGCTCTCCAGGCGGGCTCCTGATTTCAACAAAATAAACAAAAACAGAGAAAATTTCTGCCCCAGTTTGGTAGCTGGGCATATATATGAGTGTAAACCGCATCATGTTACAAAATATCAATAAGAACTTGAAAGCTGAAACTTGAACTGTACTCCCTTGCTCTCCAGGTGGGCTCCTGACTGCTGACTTGAAATGTATTCCCTTGTTCTCCAGGCGGGCTCCTGACTGCTAACTTGAAATGTGCTCCCTTGTTCTCCAGGCGGGCTCCTGACTTCAATAAAACAGACAAAAAAGAAAATTTTCTGCCCTAGTTTGGTGGCTGGGCACATATGTGATTGTAAACTACATCATGTTACCAAATATCAGTAAGAATTTGAAAGCTAAAACTTGAATTGTACTCCCTTGTTCTCCAGGTAGGCTCCTGATTGCTGAACTCGAAATGTATTCCCTTGTTCTCCAGGCGGGCTCCTGACTGCTGAACTCGAATGTGCTCCCTTGTTCTCCAAGCGGGCTCCTGACTGCTGAACTCAAATGTGCTCCCTTGTTCTCTAGGCGGGCTCCTGACTGCTGACTCGAAATGTATTCCCTTGTTCTCCAAGCGGGCTCCTGACTGCTGAATTTGAACTTTTTCTCCCTGTTCTCCGAGCGGGTACCTGATTCCATTAAAAATAGACAAAACAAAGGAAATTTTCTGCCCCAGTTTGGTAGCTGGGCACATAGGTGAGCGTTAAACTGAATCATTCTACCAACTATTATTAAGAATCTGAAAGCTAAGTCCTATTCTCCAGGGAGGTCCTGACAACTGACAATTATAGATCTAAGTTGTATCTTGTAAAGGTGTTACTTCCGCTAAGTCGTGTTATCTAAGAGGGTCTTAAACTACAACCTATTATCCAGGAATGTCCTGACAATTCCTAATTAAACAACAATTTTAAATTTAAGTTATATCTTCTAATGGTCTTATTTTCGCTAAATCTTGTTATCTAACAGCAATCTTAAAGCTAGGTCCCATTATTCGGGAGGGGGGGGGGGGTCCTGATAACTTCTAATTGAATCCTATCTTAAACATGCAATCTTTGAAACCAACTTACATTCCTTTATGCTGAGCTATGCTATTCATGATTGTTTTGAAATTTAACTAAGCCACATTTTCCAGGAAGGTCCTGAAAGTTTACGATCAAACATGTTTGGTGCTTGCTCTTCCCTACGGAGAGTTCCTCCGAAACAAACGAAAGTTCCTGCCCCTGTTTCAATCAAAGGAAAATCTTATCAGTTTAATATGGTGGTTAGTTGATGGCATTCTTACTGAAGGTCTCTCCGCTGCCATGTTTTGTTTTGACCTGCTTCCTCGAACTGGCCCTGAACCGCTTGACTTTCTGACTGACTTTCAAACCCTATGACCTTGGATGCCCCGAGTGTTCAATATCCAAACTGTTGTTTTACATCTCTGACCCCTTTCTCTGAGCCTTTGCATTCCCATGAAGTTACCAAGACATTCCACCGGTGAAACTTCCGGTGACTCCCTATATCCCACTTTACATCCTACTATCTTTGGCATGTTCTGGCCACACTGTGCTTTGCAATTTTGGATGTTGGTAGTGAGCTTTGAAATCCTTTCTTATTTGCTTTTAAAAAAACTGACATTGAAACATCTTAGAGAAACAAACCCCAAAAGAAATGAAATGCAATGACCTTGAGAGTTAAGGATAAAGAAAATCCAAAACCGGACGACTTGCTAAAAAGGAAAAGGAAAAGAGACTTATCTGAGTGGAACAGTTGGTACCATTGATCATGACATGCACTTCGGACTAATCGGTCCAATCCGTCCAACCAATCAACTTTCAGTTGCCATACTTTGTTAACCCAGAATTCCATAACCTGATTTCTTCACCCAAAACATAACCTTGTTCATCCTGCGGTGTCTTGAACAGTTTTCACCCATAGATCTCTCTCATTTGTTCACTTCTCAACTTACTTTCTCCTTAAGGTGCCCGTGAGGGTTTTCACCAATAAGACTCTCTCAATTTCATTTCTCTCAGCTCCCGTCGCCTTACGGTGCCCGTGAGGGTTTTCACCAATAAGACTCTCTCATTTTTCATTACTTTTCCTTCTTGGACCAGAGTGTTGCCCCTACGATGAATCACCTCTATCTGCTTGAATTGGCATCTCTCGAAGATTTATCAGAAGGTCTTTCTTTGGACCGTAATGTGGGCTTTTGGATAGGGTTAGAAAGAAAGGGTATTAAAGGCTCAACACAATTAAAATGGGTTTAAAATTACAACTTTTGGAATCAGATTTCTTACAACAACCACAAATTCTGCCCCAGTTTCTTGCTTGGGGACTTTTTGGATTTTGTTTTGATGGGACCGAACCGTGTGGCTACCTACGTATCCTTAAAAGGAATCAGGTCGAACGTAGTTCATGTAATAGAAATTACTTTGTTGTTGTGACTTTTCTTTTTTTTCTTTTTTCGTTTGTCCACTTTCTCTTCTTTTATTTTCTTTCTTCCTTTTCTCTTTTTGTTGTTTTGTTGTTTCTTCTTTCTTTTTTATTTTCTTTTTCTTCTCTTTTTCTTTTCTTCTTCTTTTTCCTTTTCTCCTTCCTTTTTCCTTCTCTCTTTTTTTATTCTTTTTCTTTTCTCTTCCTTTTTACTTATCTTTGACGCTTGTGTTTCTGATCTTTACTACTGATTCCGAAAGAGGGGTATGAAAGAAAATAAGTACGGCTCAAAGGGGGTAACAAAGGATAATAGAACAAAATGCCTTCGTCATTCCAATCTCCAAAACATGCCAAGTACAACCAACATAGTTAAACAAACCAAGGAAAATATTCGTAACATCTTCTGATTGTACCAGACTTGATAATCATATCCTCACATTCGCCTTCTACATCTGTTGAATACAAAACACCATTGGACAACACTCTCACTCTCCTTACCACGAACGGTCCCTGTAATTTGGGGCAAACTTTCCTTTGGCTTCAAACCGATGATGCATTTCAACAATATTTCTTTATGTTCTATCTGCCCCATTTTCACATGGTTCGGGCTTCAAATGATCTCAAAATGTCCAAATCTGTTCTTATTACCTCAACTGCCTCTATCATCTTCCAAATTGCTTCATGATTGAACCAACCTTTATGATCAGGCCTAGAATTATGTGTGCATGTCATCTCACTAGAACCAGCATGAAAAGAACTGTAAAAGGAGAAAAGAACTAAACAAAAATGACTAGAAATGGCGGAAAACAGAGAATTGCATTAAACAGACGGTGAAAGAGTTTGAACAGCAAAATAAGCAAAATAGCCTGGGGTATAACCCTAAAACAAACCTAGATAACACTAAAGGAGATACTACGACTAAAGAAACTAGACAAAATAAAAGGATAGAAGGGTTTGAGTCACAAGACAATATTCGGATTACAACCCTGAAAAAACCCAGATAACAGAAATGACAACAAAATAAACCACCAAGACTCCACTCCAGCTGACCAAGAAATGGAGCGTCTTCCCAATTACCAAGCACCGCATCTTAGCCACTGAGTTTCGCATCAATATTGCCAAGACCATTACCAACTTCTACATTATCAACTTTAATAAACAAGTTCCCAAGAGGATTCGCATGCTCCCTGCCATTGTCATTGACCACAACTACCCCTTCTTGAATCATTCTTTCTATTTCCCTTTTCAAAGAGCGGCAATCTTCAATGCTATACCCCTGGACATTAGAATGGTACATGCATCGAACAACAGGATCAAAGCCTTTCGCATATGGGTCTGGAGTATAGCCGAGGAGCGGCTCAATCAGGACAGAATGCTTTAACTTTTCAAACAAACTTGTGTAGGATTCTCTGATGGGCGTGAAATTATCTTTTTGCCTTTGTTTCCCTCCATGCCTCAGTTTTCTAGGATTGTTGGATGCTTGAAAATGCTGTGAAGGCACACGAGAATTTTGGGATGCTGGTGCTCGCCCTAGGGAGTGACCCGGTTATTGGACAGATGGCCGGATGTTGTTCGGTGGATAATATTGGGGTAGCTTATATGGAGTTTGGGGATGTTCACGGGGTCGGTATTGAGGCTGAAAGCATTTAGCAAGAACGACCACTGGACCCTGTCGCCAGTGGAGGGAGTGACCTAGTGGTTGGACATATGACCGGTCATTGTTCGGAGGATAATGCTGAGGTGGATTATATGGGACTGAGGGACAGGTTTGGGGTTGGAGTTGAGGCTAAAGACGTTTGGCAAAAATGACCACTAGACCCTGTCGTCGGCGGGGCTCAGCGATATCTTTTCTATCAATGGGAGGACTATCCCGAGCAACTTGTTCGTTCCATCTGGCCCAAAAATTCCCTAAAACTTTCCTTGGGTTTCTTTTCCATCTGAGATATGGAGGAACGGTTTGGGACAATGTCTCTATTGTACTGAAAATGTCGCATAAAACCTTGATCCATGTCACCCAATGTTGGCCACTTACCGATATCTTGACGATTATGCCACTCCAAAGCTGCCCCAGTCAGGCTCTCACTGAAATACGCCATCAGCAGCTCATCTTCCTCGCCAACATTTCTCATTTCACTGCAATAACCCCTCAGGTGGGCTACAGGATCTCCCCACCCATCATACAAATTAAACATCGGCATCTTAAACCCTTTCAGCTTTCTGGATATCTCATCTTGCTCAGATGTCTTAGCAAGCTTTGTAGTCTCGTCGGGAGGCTCAAAATGAGGAGCGTGAAAGTATGAACCCGAGACCTTGAAAATTGGTTCTGGAGCACAGTGTTGGGCATCGGGGACTGATGGTGGAGGACGCCCACTAATCCGAGCTTGGTATATTTCGGCCATCTGTCTTTTCAACCTTAAGACCTCTTCTTTCAACTAGATTCTGATTCAACAATTCCCTTACACGGATCAACCACCCCTGTGTGCGATCCCTTACTAGTCATGGCTGTCTTGCTGTTTGACCTAGCGTACATGGATGACTCGCCAGAATGCCACAAACTAACCACCTGCCTGGACTCAACACATCAACAACAACCTTGTTAGCGATTAGAGCTTTAACAGAGTTGGTAATCGCACATTTTGGGGGCATGAATGCACCTAAGCAGTTAACCGTTTCTATTATGCATTTGATCGGTTGCATGCGTCATCCCGGCTTCCCTTATTTCCATTTGTAACTTCTTTTCTTTTCCCCTCTTTCTTTTTTTTCCTTTCTTTTTTTCTTTTCTTTTTTTTCATTCATGCCTTTGCTTTCTCTTTGTGTTTATTCTCTCATTTCTCCCTCTTACTTTGCCATTGTTTCCTTCCCTCGATTTCTTATTTTCTTTTCTTTGCTTTTCCTCTCTTGTTTTTCCTCTCTTTTTCTTTGCCTTTCTTTCTTTTTCTTTTTCTTTTTGTTTTTTCTTCATTTGGTTACGGTCGAATCCTATGGAGATTGCCTACGTATCATGACCCCGCATGAATCAGACCAAACGTAGTTCTTGGGGATATAGATGAAAAATAAATAGTAAAAATATTTTGGGTATTTTTCGTAAAAAACAAATGCTTTGATTACAAAACTGACTCAAAAGAAACTAACAAACTCTGAAAAGATGAAAATACAGACTCAAAAGGACAAACAGACTCTGTAAAGATGAAAATACAGACTCAACAGGACTAACAGACTTAAAACAAACTGAGAGACTTCAAAAGCAGGAAAGTACAGACTCAATCAAAGATCACGAATACATTAATGCCTCGAAAACTCCTGGGGCCCGCGGGGCATCATTCGGCCTCGCCGCGGGCCCATATGCAAGATCCCCTTGGAGCCTCTCTAAATCACTCATGATTTGTCGGACAAATGTCATCACTGCCGCAAAGAAAGTGGTACGGGTCATATCCTCACATGCCTGGCACTTCACTAAAATATAATCGGCAATGGCCCTGATTTTCTCTCTGATCCTACCCTTCTCCTGAAGCAGACGCCCGACCTGCCGATTACGGGCTTCTAATACCTGAGTGTCGTGGAGATGTTGATTTTGCAGCTGTTGCACTTCTTCCTCCATCTGATCCATAAGATCATAACATTGTTCCCTTTCAGCTTTAAAATCCTTGACTTGTTTGATCATTTTGTTCTCGGCATTATTGACCCTTTTCTTTAACCTCGCAACCTCGTTGTCGTATTGCTCTTTTAACTGTCTAACCAGGCGTGCTCTTTCTTCCGCATTCTTAGCCAATTGTGTTCGAGCCCTGGCCAATTCATTCTCCGCTTTGTTCAAATCAAAACCATAATCATCCACTTTCTGCCTAAGGTTCTTTACGAGCTTTTCATCCTTTACACTCCTAGCGGGATTTTTGGCTGCTATTTTCATCTCTCGAATTTGAGCTCGAAGGACTTCATTTTCTTTGGCTAGCTTCTTCTTTTCACCCTCATCCGCCACGTCTTGCAAACCATTTTCAAACTGAAGGTCTTGGACTTGCTTTTCTAGCCTACTTATGGTGGCCCTGTATTCATTCTCTTTGGCTAACAAATCCCACCGTTCTTGTGATGCCTCGGCAAATTCCTGAAGGTGGCGTCTTTTGGCCGGCCTCCCAAACGCAATTTTCCTTCTATACCAAGCATGGTACCCTGGTGAAACATGTCCTTTGGATCGATCCCGTACACAGGTATTTACCGCCAAGTATTGACACGCTCCAAATCTGGCGGACTGCTGCTTCAAGAAACTAGCCATCACGACCAATCTCGACTACTTGGGCACTGAGATCTTCATCTTTTGGCACTATTTGGCATCTCCCAAGCTGCCTCAAAACCCGATATGGGGCATATGGCTGGATGCTCCTGAGACCCATCAAAAGGAAGTGAGGCCCGGTAGCTGGCATATATACGATCTCATCCACAGGCAATCATCCAAACGTCCACTCTATCTGACTAGCAGTGACGGAACGGAGGTGTGATATCCATCGTGTGACCCCTTCTGGCAAGCTGACCCCATCAATCCTCGTATAAAATTCCTTAATGCACATTTTATCTGTTGACCATAGCTTATGAATTGAGGATGATGGCATAGGTGTTCAATCATCCACATTTGCAGCAACAAGTTGCACCCCTCAAAGAAGTCTCATCCGGCTTTACAGGCTGTGAGAGCGCGAAAGATGTCAGCTACTATCATGGGTGCGAGGGTGCCTTTGGACTAGGTAAGTAAAGTGCTGACAACCCCAGCTATTTTTATGTCGATATTTCCATCTGTCCTAGGGAACACCAGAAGTCCCAAGAAGACCACCACAAAAGCAAAACACCTATGTTCTTCCCATTTGTGGCGGTTCCCTTTGCTACATATTTTATTTTACGGATTGTTGATCTCTGCTATGTGGCCATATCTCTAGTATATAAATTGTGGAGTACAAAAACCAGCTGCCAAATCTGGGTTGTGGACCCCCCTGCTTATCTTCAGTGAGTCTAAGAATCTGTGCATAGCTACGGTTCTCGGAGCAACCAAGTACTTGTGTCTTAAAGGAACCTCAGCACTCCCAATGTACCCGGCTATTTCTTCCAAAGTCGGGGTGAGTTCAAAATCTGAAAAATGGAACACGTTGTGTGCAGGGTCCCAGAATGTAACTAATGAAAAATCTTGAACAAACCGGTAAGACCTCCCAAATATTGTTTGACCTTGTCTTGCCCTTTTTTACCCAGATCATCCCTCCACATATGCAACTCCAAGGGGATTTTGTTCATGATTGAGAAAGGTTCATTTTGAATTGTGCTCATCCTGCACATTTATTAAGGCGATTAAAAGAAAACTATGACTAATTTTGACTAAAGGGAAACAACACCAATTTTCAAAACTCTATTGAACTAAACCCAGTTTTTGCAAATATGGCCTTTCAGCACTTCGGGGAGGAAGATTTTAAGGCTGTGCTTGCTAACTGACCCAAATTAAATTAACAAAATGACCAAAGGTAGCCGTTCTTGCAAAAAACAGCCTTCCGGCGCCCTTTTAGGGACATTCGGCTATTTGCGACAAGAATGGCATCACCTTACTTATTTACCATGAAAACATAGAACTTGTTCTTTTTGGGCTAATTTTGCAAAATGGAAGTTGGACCCGATGGGGGTTGCCTACGTATCCCACGCCCTATGGGAATCAAACTGGCGTCGTTCGGGCAAATAAAACAAAACCAACTATTTTTGAAAAGACCTTTTTCTTCTCTTTTTTTTCATTTCTTTTCAAAATTCGGCTGAGTTTCCGTACAAATTTGGACATTGGTTTTTCTTTTTCCAAAAACAGGTGGATAACTCACTTAACCCTTACACTGCTATTTTCTTATTCCAATTTTCTCCCCTCACTCAAAGGCCGGTCAGCATGCAAACCCGAAGCAAATAAATGCAACAAATGGCACGTAAAATATGCATCAGGACGGTCTGTTATTTTGGGTACACCTGTCCTAGGCGGACCCAACCCCTATGTTGAGTCCCCTAAGTCAAATGCACGTGATGAAACAAATCGCTCTTACTAGGGATCCGACATGAGGCTGAGTTATTTTAAGTTTAAAATCTGGGTATATGTTCTAGACTGTGTACCTGAGCAGACAACTCGAGTCGAGGAGGGGGCTACGTACCGGGAACCAAAAGGCCATCCGGCTTAGTAACTTGTCCGAGCCTCTTTCTTATTTCAAGGTATGACACTAACAGAATAGGGAGTCTCGACCAGCGAGCACATCCCCGAAGATGAGAATAGAAGGGTTTCGTAACAATTTTATATATACAGTTCAGATAATATCAAAGAGGTAAAAAGCAACATTTGCACATTAGTCACAAACATGTAATAAAATCAGATAATAAATAAATCCAAATACAACAATTATTCCAAGCTTGAATTCTCGAACCTTGAACCGAAGTTCTGGGTTCTTGTCCCAAGCAGAGTCGCCAGAGCTGTACTCCTCCTTTTTCTCTACACCACCGGAAGGAGTATAATAAAGGGAGTTCTTCCAATTAAAGGACAATCGAAATGGGATTATTTGTTTATTAATTTCAGAGTCGCCACTTGGGAGATTTATGGTGTCCCAAGTCACCGGTTTGAATCCCGAGTCGAGGAAAAGGTTGACTCTGTTTAACAGTCCGCGAACCAGAAATTCGGGTAAGGAGTTATGTTAACCCGGGAGAAGGTGTTAGGCATTACCGAGTTCGGTGGTTCTAGCACGGTTGCTTAACTGTTATATTCGGCTTGATTATCTGATTTTAAAAAATTTTAAACCTATGTGCAATTTTACTTTATAACTGCTTTTATTCATATTTTTAAAGAAAATTGCAACGTCATTTAAAATATGTTTTGAACCACGTCACATAAATGCACCCGCAGTTCATAACATATTTTATCTAACGTTGAGACTTGGATTTGGTTCACAAAAATACGCACCCGAGTTTAGGAAAGTAGATTATTAAATAGCACGCCTAAAAGCAACTACACATTTTTAACTTTGCGAGGGCCATGGAAATTTGCTAAACGGCATGCCTCGAATTCTAAGGTTATGTTTTAAAATTAATTAAAACAAGGGCCATGCAATTGTCATTTTTGTTTGGCATGGCGCACCTCGACTATTTAGAGAAGCTTAGTAAAGAAAGGAAAACCTAAAAAAATTCCCAAGGGATTTTATTGGAGTTCAAACTAAAGAAGGTAGTAATTCCAAAGGTTAAGCTCATTTCTCTATTGTATTTTGATTGCTGATGAGTCCAGCCATTGTTTCAATCCTGGGCCCAAGGGAGCCTAATGTCAAGTTACTAACGTGAGGCCTAGGCATATTAAAAGCTTTAAGTCCATCCAATTTTGAAACAAATCCAAATACTGTATTTCAAAACCCAACTATTGGCCCAATTCAATTCCCAAACGAATTACTAATTTAAAAGTGAAAGCTGCCTAGTTTTGGGCTCAACGTAAGCCCAGCAGCATGATAAGCTGTCTCATTTAATGATCAATAAAGCCAAATGTATTGGCCCAGTTGCTGAGACTGGAAATTGCAACCCAAAGGAATTTTATGATCCAATGTCCACAAGAACCCAAATCATAAGCCCAGCACCTCAAAAGAAAATGGGCTCACCCAAAGCCCACAAGAACTAATGCCACAATATAACACTGCAACTTAGAATTGTTGGGCCACACGCTCAACCCAACTTTTGATTCAACATACGCAAACAATTATAATCCTAATGATTAAAATATTTCCCGAAAAAAACTAAACTAAAATTAATTATTCCTAATCATGGGTAAAACATGTTATAATGTCAGACCGTGTTCTCAATAGAGATATTATCCTATACTATCATCTTGCTATTTCAAAATTCAACATAACAGTTTGGCATGATTTCAGTAATGTTTAGAACACCTGCCATCATAGGTTCCAGTTGAAAAAAAAAATCAGCACTCTAACCTATTAATGCTATTTCAGTAATACACATAAAAGCACATACTAGCTTCAAGTTTGATTGAAACAAACATAGACATGCATGAATTAATTAAACCCCACAGTTCCAAAATCCCTATTCCAAACATGCTGCACGCAGTATCAGTACCAAAACTTCTTCATACCAAATCCTAATGCCAAACTACAGAAAAACAAACCAACTAAGATATTCAAGCAATCAATCCTTATAACATGTTTAACAGTCCGTTTACATATGAAACTTCATTTAATATTACAGGACCTAGAATCCAAACATCTATTCTAAAATATCAGCACATTTGAATCATAGAGCATGAACAAATAAACCATTACAGGAAAACTAAGCCACTATAAACATGGTAAACCAAAAAAAAACTTAATGGAACAGAATCTATCACATTACAACTGGGGCTAAAACATCCACTTGAATTCTAACTCATGTAATTGGATCTTCACATAGATTCGGTCGGGCTCAAACTTGTAACACAGCACTGGTTAACAATAGTTCAAGGAAAAATACCTAGAAATAAGAGTAGAAGGGGATCAGATTCAGCAGTAATTAGACAGCAACACAGCCAGTAAGATCAACTTCAAACCAGCAATGATATGCAGCAGTCTAGTTCAATTGACCCAGCAGACTTTAAAATGATTTTGCAACCAACTTCTAATCATTTTTATGCTCAGATGTGACAAAATTATTTCAGGAATTTTGAAAAGAGTTCAAATCACAGAAGATCTAATGAAACAGTAAAATTGTATTTCCGTGTATGAATTAGAGTCTTCCAACCTCAACCTACTCAAAAGTATTTTAGAGATTGAAGAGAAAACTGAAAAATCACTCAAAAATCCAATGAAACAGTAGCTATTTTTTTGTTTATGAATTAGAGTGTTCCAGGCCCCCAAAATGAAAGGGAAAAGGTCCTTATATAGGCACACCTAAGGCAGCCTTGGCCTAGCTTAACAATCCCCTTTTTAACCCTCTTGTTTCAATTATTTTACCCATTTTACCACTCTAAAATATCTGAAAATCACTGCTCCCTAACAGACTCATGCTCATCTTATCCTCTAGAAGCTTCTTCCTAACAGAAATGAGTCGTTCACAACCTAAAATCCCTGAATTACCCTCTGCCCTATCAGTTATTACTACCCTGACCCCTTCCTTTGAGACCCCTAGAGTTTCTAGACTGACAATTGACTCCCCTAAGATCCCTTGAGGTGTGACAAACAGGATTACTCAAATGCTAGGGCTTCAAATAGATCAAAAGATGAAAATCATAAAAGAAATGCAGAAATTTTGACAACTGAAAACAAATTAAACACGAATCAAACATACAAACATTCACAGGATCATTTACACCAACATTTAATAGAGATTCAATTACAAAACTTATTGCAATTAAACAAAGTAGAGATTCAAACAAATGAAACCTAAATTGACTGACATGAGTGTTCAAGCTTATTAATCACAGCTATTAAAACAAAAAAAAAAACAAATAGACCAAGACTTATATAGCAATCAATAGGAGAACAAGAACAGACCCTAATTCGAACCCAGCACGCGAACATGAATTTCAACCCAAGGGAAAGAGGGTGAGGAGGAAGATGAATCAACTGAGAGAAATATCGAAAGGAATGACGAAGCACTTACCTATTTGAACAAAATCGAACCCCGGACTCGAACCATTGATTTCGTCCCCAATAATGTCACTCATTTGTTCATGGCAAGAACGAATAAGCAGCGTTATCGAGGGACGAAACCAACCCAAACTCGAGAAAGACCTTCATGCATCAATTTAGGGTTTAGAATTCTGGAACCCTAGATTTAAAATTCGAGCAGTTTTGTGGGTATTTCAGAGAAATTGAGTGTGGATTTAGGATAGGGGGCGAGGAGGTTATAGGGTATGATAATGGGACGATTTGGTCGTGGCGCCGCCACCGGAGAAAATGTGGCGGCGCTAGGGTTCCTGATTTCAACTCAATATTCGAAGAATTTGGGTAGGTTTTGAGGGAAATTGGTTGTGGATTCGAGATGAGGAGGCGAAGGAGAAGTTGTGGTGTTAATTTCATGGTCATCGGAGACTTGCCGCCACTATAGGGCGATTTTCGGCGGCGGCTGACGACGGCATTACAGGGGAGGGTGAGAGACGGGTTCTGGGGGGGGGGGGGTTCTGAGAGGGGGGGGGGGGCGTTCAGACAGTTATATACCTAGGAGTCCCTACTTCAGGGCCGTTCGATTAAAGGAACCTCGACGGCTCAGATTCGATCAGCCTAATACAGGGTCGTTTTGCTTAGGATGGGGCTGGACCGGGTTTTGGGGAGACTGGGCTGGGTTTTGGGGATTATTTGGACGAGTATAGGCATCAGACTTGGGCTGGGGGTTATGGGCATTAGAGACTGGCCAAAATCTAATATTCTCACCCTTTTCTTTTCTATTTCAAAACAAATTAAACCAAATTTTTTTTTCTTCCTTTTCTTTTTTTTAAATTAAAATAAAATCAAAGTTAAATCCTAAAATCAAATTAATCTGAAAAAGAGATCCTAATTAAACCTAAACAAAAATTATCACAATTAATTAAAAACAAAATAAAAGAGAAACTACTCAAAATTAAAGTTAAAATCAAAAGGTGCGAATTAAACTATTTTTCTTTGTGATTTTCCCCTTTTTTATAAAATAACTTAATTACTAATCAATCCTAAAATGTTGAATTAAATCCTAAATGCAAATACTCACATTTTTTGTATTTTTTATTTAATTAAAATGAAATAAACGTGCACAAACAAATGCAAACAATTAACAGAAAATGCTACGAAAATCCACAAAATTGCAAATAATGAAAAGAAGTTATTTTGTTTTGAAATTATGGGAGTAATCATATAGGCAAAAATCACGTGCTCACACTCCTCCAAGGTTGTGAAACTCCATGACAGACGCGGAGCCAAAGCATCTGGCTACAAGACACAGAAGGAGATTCCTCGCCTTACGCCCGTGACCGGCGTCACCCTCAAACGAGGTCAGAGGGCAAGAGAACTCGCGTCTTCGGCCCGGCCTAGCCGGACGAGGAATACGACTGCCGAGGGGCATACTCCCAGTAACGCAACATCCTTTTATCATTTCCCTTTTTCCTTTTCTTGTTGCTAATTTGTACGCAGGCAGGCATCCAAGGTATTCAGTGGTTCTGGATCCCGTTCGAGGATCCGCGGCCACCATGCGGCCGCCCGGCATTCTTTCCTCGATCGGGTTTCTATCAAGAAGAGGGTTCCGCCAACAAGATTATTAACAGGACTGCACCCAACAAGTCCACAATCTCTATTTATTTTTCAATATGGACCCTACAAGCACGTCGGATAATCAGGAGAGTCAAGCCCATGTAGACCGGACTCACGACAACAGAACAACATGTATTTACAACTTATATTTTCGCCAAGCAATAAGGAATATTTTCCAAGCATTTGACGCTTCGAAGAAAAATATTTCGGCTTATCCTCAGCAAAGCTCGCAAAGCCCTCGTAGTACGGCCCCAAGGCTACAAAAGGCGGTATTTAGGCCTAGAGTGATCCGATGTATTCGGAGACTCACCATGAGCAATTCGACAATTTGTACGACCCCAGGGTCGGAACTCCGGGCTCACCAAGCCTCCGAAAAACTGCTCCGAGCTCACGAGTAGCTATCTTCAAGCGAACGCGACGACTTGCAGACTATCGCCAATCGCCACACACTGGAAAATCAAAAATTGTATGACCCTAATGGGCAGCCTCGACAAAACCAGATCTATTCTCCCTAAACTGTAAGACCTCAACAAGCATAATAAACTGTAAGACCTCAACAGGCATGATAAACTGTAAGACCTCAACAGGCATGATAAACTATAAGACCTCAACAGGCATGATAAACTGTAAGACCTCAATAGGCATGATAAACTGTAAGACCTTAACAGGCATAGCAAACTGTAAGAGCTCAACAAGCATGAAAAATCCCACAGTTTAGGCTACACGTTGCATTTGTAAGAATCCCTAAAGGGCATACCCTTGGTGTGGATGCCTAAAACTACTTCTCGGGATAAAAAATGGCCCCGGCCAAATGCGCACGACTACTGCCCAAAAAATGCGACTCGGGGACGCCCGACTATTGCTGAAAATCCTCCAAATCTACTTTGGAAAGAACCGGTTAAAACACAGGCTTCCCTCAACAGGCAAAAAATGAGTCCCGACCATGTCGGCTCCAAAATCGAAAAAGCGTCGATCTACTTGACCCATGGGCTATGAACCTTTCGAGGTGCTCAAAACATCGCCGATTACGACTTGAAATCGAGGTTCTTTTAGAACCGACGACGGGTTAGGCATAATAACCAACAAGACCTTAACGAGAGGAAAACAAAGCCTACAAAATCCTCCGGGCCTCACATCAAACAGCGTATGTGCCATGGTCGCCGGCTAAGCAAAGCCTCCGGGCTTCACACCGAAAGGTCTCTATGACTAAACATCGTAAGTGCCATTGTCGTCGGCTAAGCGAGCCTCCGGGCCCTATATCGAAAGGTCTCTACGACCAAGCAACATAAGTGCCACTGTCGCCAAATGGGCATGCCTCCAGGCCTCATACTAAAAGGTCTCAATGACCAAACAGCAGAAAGGCTATCACCACCGATTGAAAGCTCAAATAAGATTCAAGGGTCAATTACAGCCCATGTCGCAATGCGACTCGGAGACTGGACCCAGAAAATCACCAAATGCCCAAGGGCGAGAAACGAAAAACACTATCGCCAACCGGAGCCCCCGAAAGGATCAATGGCCAATTACAGCTCGAATCGCAACACGATTCGGAGACTGAACCCGAGGGCAATTCAATCACTATACGCCTAAAAGCACGGCCCTGACGAAGCTATCAACCGTTGCAACAAATCCCCAGGCCACGCGCCCGCAAGAACGCTTCGGTCCAGGAGCATATAGGGTCATCACCCTCCGCCCATGAAGACATGAAAAAGCCGGACGACCAATCAGAGTCCGAGCCATAGCACAACTCAGGGACCGATCCCACAAACCAATCTACATGATAAAGAGCAACGACAGAAAAAGGTACAAAAAGAATAACGCTTTGAAATTCTCCTTACATTACACACGACAAAAACATTCTCCATCTACAGGCACGCTCTACGTTCGCCATAGACCAAGATACAAAATAGTAGGAGCTATACTTTTTACCAAGAGGCTACAACCCGTCAAGATCGTGCTCTGCAACACCCGCGAGGAGTGACCAAGCATCACGCTCGTTCGCCCTTGCTTGAGCCAATTCCTCCGAGAGGATAAAGCCTCTTGCTCCAACCTCCTCGAAAACTTCTCTCTGAGATCGGAAGCGACCATATTCCTCGATCCTCTTCTCACGATCAAGGGCTTGCCTCAACTCAGAATGGGCATCAGCAGCGTTCTTTTGTGCAAATCACCATCTCATGATCCGTCCTGGTTAGGCTCAGCGCCGCTTCCACTCGGGCATCAACTATCTCGCCCCTGACCTTGGAGGGTTCAGACTCCAGTTTCTCGATCATATCCGCTTGAACGTTGGCGTTACTTCGGGACAAGTTGAGCTAGGCCTCGAAGGCAGGAATCTTGGCTGAAGCACTCACCTCCTCCAAGGCTTGAGCCCGCACCTGGCCCCTCAGTTCCTCACAAGCTGCCCTGACACACTTCACCTCACCCTTGAGGTACTCCAAGGCCTCTATCTTTTTTTGCAGCTAACACGGCAAGAAGAAGTTAGCCTTAAAATTGAAAAGAAGCAAAGAACGCACTGCGGGAAATTACCTACTCCATCAAATAGCTCTCATAGTTCGAGTTCCGATACGCCTCATATCGCCAATGCTGCATCTCAACTTCTTTCTCCTTGCAAAGAAGCCTAAGGGATTCTCCCTCATCCCGAACCCTCTGGAACTTGGCCTTTTGACGAAGCAACTCAGACTTGAGCCTATCACAGGCCTGCGCAAGAAAGATTCAACAAGGGGGGAAAGACTCGGGGTATGAAGAGAATCATGCGCGAACTCACCGCAAAATGAAGATGGCAGGTTTTCCCCAAATCAGAGCACACTCCGAATAATACCGCTCGTCAGGAAACAGGTACCCTGGGGGCAGCCAACTCGGGTGATTCCCCATCCTCAGAAATACAAGCCCGGCCAGTGCCACTTGAAGCTCCTTCGCATGATAGGTCTCGGATCCTCTTGCTGTTGCCGTCTCTCAGCTCAAAAGCCGACGATTCCATCTCTTCTCCGGGAAAATGCTGCCTCGCCCTGAGAAACCATCCGCTATCTGCAAAAACAACGCGTCCAGCGTGGATGAGGTGGGAAAATGCCGCCTCTGGAACATATCGGCAGAAAAGAAAAGCAATATACGCACATACCTTGATGATCCATTCCACACCTGATGCGAGACATAGCTCGCCACCTGCGTTCATCGCAAGATGAATGGGTCACCAACCTCCGAACCCAGCCGGGAAGATCGTGAACTTGGCCCGGCGCCCACGGAGTTGCAGCAACAAAGGGAATAATACCGATTACTTGGCCGATTTTCGCTATGAACGAAAACTGAAGGAACAACAAAGCGCCCCACTTACGTGCGTGATTCCACCCTTCAGGGAACGACAGGAACTCTTTAGGGATGACATCGGTCGTCCTGACTCGGACAAACCAGCTGGCCCACCCTCATTCTCCACCTTCATCATCGTCAATAACGAAGGGCGTGGACGAGCGATCCCTCAAGGTTAGCAGTCCTCGATGGTGGAAAGGCCGGTACAGCCTGATGTGATGGTCAAGCGTGAACTCAAGTCCGGCCTTCTCCGCAAAAAATCTCATCATCAGCATCGTCCGCCAAAGCGACGGATGAATTTGAGCCAAGGCAACCCGATACTTCGAGCAAAGGATGAGCACGACCTTATCAAGAGGGCCAAATGCGAAAGGGTACAAGTACACGCTCAAAACCCATCAGTAGAGTCCGCAATGCCTTCGCGGGGGGAAAGCACCCACAGTGTCATCCCCTCGCTCCAGCCACAGTATTGCCTCGCCATCTCTACATATTCCTCTATAATCAAGGACGCCGTCTCCAGAGCGAAGCCTTTCAACTCTCCAACACCGGGAACGACATTCCCTGCCCTTTGCCTTGACGGTTCCGAAGTGGTCGCCATAACTGAAGCAGAACTAACAAAATAAAGCAAAGAAGCGCAGACGCTCTTTAAGCTTTATAAGATAGGGAGCCCTATGTCGAGATGGAAGAACAGCTGCCAAAAATAGCAAAGTCTTACAAAGAGGCCGAAGCTACACCTCTTATATACAAAAAAGTGGCAAAAGTCACCTACCAGATGTAAGCTCCAGGAAGCCAATGGCCTCAATACGGATCGACGGGTCAATACCCAAACCAAGGAACATCCTCCAACAGACAACCAAGCTTGAGGATCCACACGAATTATCTCCATGCTCCAGGCGGCGTTTCGCATTTGGAACCTCCGTCCGTCAAGAAGCAGGATCGCATTGAGCTCCATGGCGCCAGTGCCATATGCAAGGCGCGCGCCCGGAATCGCGATTCCTTCTCCGGAGGAGCAGGCCCGGGAAGCTCCGATCTCCAAAGCTCGACGAGGCCCCAAGGAAGCGCCCCGCGCATAGGCAAACTCCTCAAACGGGAGCCAACCTTACACTCTTTGAAAGAGTTGTCCATATCAAAATCAACAGGACCCACCGAGGCGTCTAAAGATGACCTTTATCCGGGGTATCGTTCCAAAAATTCGATGCAAGATCTCCAAACAAACCAGCAGGCCCCGACAGTTCGAGCCTATCCGGTCGGTCCCACATCAAGCCAAATGAATGACAAATAAGAATGCAGCAAAGAGCCTTGCCCATCAGCTGAGGACCAAAACGGGCTACCACGGCAAGCTACAACGGCCCACACGCAATAGAAGGCAATTAAAAATCCTGAAGGGCGTGAAAGCAAACAAACACCAAAGGAGAAACAAAGATCTATCTCACGTGGCCCAAAGGGACCATCTACGCCCAGATCAATAAGGTCTCCGAGGTACCCGAGGACGGCCTACATCCGGAGCAGTGCCCCCGGAGGCCCCGGAATTCAACGCGCGATCTCCGTATAACTCGGGAGACTCTTACAAGCACCAACCCGTCAGATCGACCCGAAATTGTCCTGAAGGACGACAGTAGGACCAAAAAGGCCCATGTCAATCGCTGGGAAATTAAAGCAAACACTCACATCCACGATTAATATCAGCAATCAACAACACAAAGGAATACATTTGAAGATCCTCGAGGGGCATGAAAGCATGAGGAAATAAAGCGAATTCGAAAGCAGAGGTAAATAAAGTTCATTTCTCATTCATGAAGTTTACAAAGTACAAGAACCCCCGAGAGGTCACAATGTTCGATTATAAAGCCCCGAAGGGTCGTTACATACAAGGTACAAGGGCTTACGAAAATCCACGCCTAAATCTGAGGAGCAGAAGGATCTACATGTGATGAAACCTGGGCGCCTGTCCCACCCTCAAGAGTTCATCTCTGGTATCAGCACACCCGGGCGCCCCACACTCGAGCACGTATCCTCGAGGGTGAATCCTTCGACCTCCACCTTCCATAGGTTCCCAGCTCAATCCCCTAAGGGATCCCCATCGGGGAAGATGCAGGGAAGGAAAAAAAGGGGATGCGGAGGAGGCAGAGAAAAGAAACATGGCCCGCCAGAGCCAAAGCTTGAAGATTCGGCGAGCCCCCCGTGTCAACAGCCGGCGGAGCCACTTCATCCTTTGGGTAAGAAGAGCCCTAGGAATGAAGTACTATACTAGGCCCAGGTAGAAGAGTGAGCAGCGGTGCATAATCCGAACAATCATCTAAGCAAAGGTGAAACCAACTCTCCATCCATCGCCATCTCGAGCCGACGGTAGCAACGACGACCAACACACATGTTTACGTTCGATGAAAGTAGACCCTGACAGAAGGCTTCGACTCGGCCCGGAGGATCCCCTCCAAATAGTTTCAAGATGGAAGGTTCCCACCATGATAATCAAAGACAAAAAAAGATGATGGGAAGGAAGAAGCAAAACGTGCCAACATAAGTGTTGAGATGAAAATATGCAATATCACAAAACGCCTTCATTTGTAGGGAGAAAACGACACGGCCATCGATGCCCTGAAAGATTGACCGACAGGTGTAATTACTATGTCCTTGTGAAAATCAACCAACGACAGCACTTTTGCCTCGGGGAACGGAAGCGACAGGACATCGAGTAAGGACCCGTGAGACACGCCATTGGTTACGGAAGAGTGCGCCCCGATTTGAATCGTCATTATAGCATCGCCAAAAGGAGCTCGAGGAGTCGGGTGTCAGAATCATTTCCCGTCACTTCGTTATGAGAAATACGGAGACTATCTGTACGCGGTTAAAATCAGAAGACTTGATTTTCGCTATGAAGACAATTTGGGAAGCCTCCCTCGAGACCCCGAGGATAGAAGGCTATGATCGAGTCCTCGACCTCCGGGCTCATTGAGGTCTGAATCAAAGGAAGCAGGGCTCGAGGTCAGGGTAAGAGAAGATGACTCCGGAGCACATGGCTACGCCTGACAGGACCGGTCTATCTGTACCCTACTGAGATGACGAGTAATAGGCCGTCCCATCTTTTTACTCTTACAAATAATATATCCATATTTTACCGAGTCCCCTCGACTATATAAGGGGGACTCACCCCACCTTGTAAGGGACTGATGTTTCTCCACTTCTCGTATAAGCAATAATATCTATCTCTCTCTCTTTTTCTAAATTATCAGTGTTCTTCGACCTTGAGGTCGCCCTAGCATTTTATTGTTCTTTATTTTTTCTTCATCATTTAGCTCAAGATTGACGGTATAAAGCCTTGTATGCATATACTTGTCTGTTATCCCCTTCCCGATTACCCTCGATAATGTTACCTTCGATAGGTCCGAGGCAGGCTCGAGACCTGGCCCTGAGGTATCTATTGGCTTGTCCTAAGCCCGGGAACATCCCTTATTGGTTCGATTATCGCTTTGGCTCGATCGATCTTTACTATTTTACTCCATGTTTAACACTAATTACCCTTCCAAACTAGCTCGGGGATCACGTATTTTTAGAATCCCCTTTACAAATTTAATTGTTGTTACCATTTTCACGGTAAACAGCATCATCTATGTGCTACCTAAGGAAAACTCATCAAGCATTCAAGGCTTCTCTTCAATCAACCTCGAATACTGGGAGGCATCCCCCCCCCCCTCTCGGGAGGTCACCTCCTCGTAGAAGTGAAGATATGCCAAAAAGGGTTTTGATAGGAAATTGATGTATCGGGCCAAACGGTCGAACGAACCGTTTCCGTATAGAATAACCAAGCCCTTAACAGCGAAAACATGTATACTTGTACCAAGTAACAAAAATCTGTACGACCTCAAGCAAGGCATGAACTACACTTGTACCAAGTAACCAAAATCGGTAAGACCTCAAGCAAGGCATGAACTACACTTGTACCAAGTAACCAAAATCTGTAAGACCTCAAGCAAGGTATGAACTACGCTTGTACCAAGTAACCAAAATCTGTAAGACCTCAAGCAAGGCATGAACTACACTTGTACCAAGTAACCAAAATCAGTAAGACCTTAAGCAACACATGAACTACACTTGTACCAAGTAACCAAAATCTGTAAGACCTCAAGCAACCCATGAACTACACTTGTACCAAGTAACCAAAATCTGTAAGACCTCAAGCAACGCATGAACTACACTTCTACCAAGTAACCAAAATCAGTAAGACCTCAAGCAAGGCATGGACTACACTTGTACCAAGTAACCAAAATCTGTAAGACCTCAAGCAAGGCATGAACTACACTTGTACTGAGTAACCAAAATCTGTAAGGCCTCAAGCAAGGCATGAACTACACTTGTACCATGTAACCAAAATCTGTAAAAACCTCAAGAAAGGCATGAACTACACTTGTACCAAGTAACCAAAATCTGTAAGACCTCAAGTAAGTCATGTAAAAAGTTACAAGACCTTACAAAGAGACATAATCCTGGTCATAATGCTAAGGCTATATATTCAAACTTGTATGACCCCTAAAAAGGCATACCGCCGATATAGATGCCGAAGTTACCTCACTCGGGGACTAAAAGGCTCTGGACAAATATAATGACTACGGTCACAAGGTTGTACAATCTAAACTAACGCGACCCAGTGACGCCCGACCGTCGGTATAAAATTACAGGCCTTCAATTACTTCGAAAAAACTTCGAAAAGAACCGGTTAATCAGGCTACCCTCGACTTAAGTGGAAGAGCTTCAATCATATCAGCTTAAAAATCATTCAGTCATCGAGCGAAACCTCCCGAGGTGCTCATCTATCGACGCATAATGGCTCAAAATCGAGGTTCTTATCGAGCCGTTAAAGAGTCAGGCGAACATAAAAGTTCAGAAGTCTTTAACGAGGGAAAAATAAAGCCTACACTAAGAGGTCGTACCGACCAGACACGTAAGAGACTCTGCTGCCAGCCCATATTAGAGGTCGTACCAACCCAATGTGTAAGAGCCTACGGGCCGGCTTGAAATTTAAAAAACTTGAGGGTAAGTAAGCTCGAGTCAAAATCTGACTCGGAGACTGAGCCCGAAACAGTTAGCTAAACAACGCCTAAGGGGAAATGCATAAGAGCCTTTGTCATCAGCTTACATCAGAGGTCGTACCGATCAAATGCGCAAAAGCCTACAGGCCAGCCTAACGAGCCTCAGGGGCGAATTATATACCTAGTCTATCTTCCCCTTGGGGAGTGCAGCCCCATCAGGCCCTTCACCACTATCTTCGGCATCAGATACGAGGAATTTGGTGTCGTATTCATCCGCCTTGACCTGCGCTATCTCTTCCGAGATATCGAAGCCCCTTGCGTGAATCTCTTCGAGAGTTTTCCTCTGAGATTTACACTGGGCATATTCATTGCTTGTGCTCTCCCAATCATAAGCCCCTTTCAGCTTAGCCCGAGCTTCGGTAGCATATTTTAAATAGACAGCCACTTTCTTGTCGGCCTTAGCCTGGATCTCTTCAGCTTCCGCCCGGGCCTCCACGACCTCGGCCTTAATCTTCGAATGGTCGGACTCGAGCTTTGCAATCCTGCTCGTCTGAACAGAGATGTTTTCACGGGAATTTCGGAACTACACATCAAGGGCAGAAACATTGGCCAAAGCATTCTTCTTGGCCGCAGCATGGGCATCTACTTGAGCCCTTAGCTCGGTACACTCATGCCTGGCCTGGCCAAACTCGCCCCGAAGGCGTTCCAAATCCTCCGTCTTGCCCTGCAACTGAGGTATCAAAATATTAGTCTCTGAGGATTTGAGAAGGAGCATGCATCCCCTCGAAGCAAAAGTTACCTGTTTCTCAAGGTGGTTTTCGTAGTTCAGGCTCCGGTCTGCCTCATACCGAAGGTACCTCAATTCTTTCCCCCTTTCATCACAAAGAAGCCTGATGGAATTCTCCCTATCCAAGGCTCTCCTCAACATAGATTCACGGTGGAGTAGCTCCGACTTGAGCTTATCAAAGGCCTATGAAAAAGAAACTCAATAAGAAAATGAAAAAGTGCAAAATTGAAAAGCCAAAACAGTTGTTCAATACTCACTACATAATTGAGCCTCTGAGCCTCCTCGAAATTTGAGCGCACATCTATTGGCCTGGTCTCATCGACCCCAATAGAACCACTCCCAATGGGAATATGATCACTCGACACTCCACCTGTCTTAGGCGGCCCACGGCCTCAAACATCCCTCGATGTACATTCAACAAGAGATGAGGAAAACGACAAAACACCTATATCCCTCGAAGTACCTTCGGCGGGAATGGAAGGCGGCAAAAAAGGGGGAACCATTTTTTCAAGGCTGGAAACCTCGGGTGATGTGGGCTCAGCTGATCCATCCTCTTTGAGCCTCCGGACAAGGCTTGCATCTCTATGAGCACCCTCGTCCTTCGAAGGTGTTTTTCGTTTGTTGTTATTCCTCGGCCACTGATAACTAGGGATTTTGACGCATTTTATACTCCTTCTTGCTTATGCTTTGATTAGAAATTCATACAAAATAGTCCCAAAAGGCTCACAAGTTGTGCTTGATTGTAGGTTTGATAATCAAAGTGACGAGATGTCAAAGATCAGCTCAAACCAAGTGTAACTTGCACAAGTGCCAAAAACAAGACATGCTCAGGCTAAACAGGCCTAGTGCGGCCGCACACCACTTTGTGCGGTCCGCACTAGGAGATTCAGAGAGGTGATTTTTAAGCCAAGAGGCAGTGCGGCCACACTACCATTTAGTGCGGTCCGCACTAAGATCAACGCGGCCGCAGTTTATTCTCTGCGGTCTGCGGTGAGGTGAATCAGAGTGTGCCATTTTCAGAGTTTCAAGCCTCTGCGGTCCGCGGTTCATTCTCTGCGGTCTGCGATGCCATGATCCAGAGAGCTGTTTTTCAAAGCCAAAGCCCCAGTGCGGACCGCGGTCCATTTTGTGCGGTCCGCACTAACCCCGCAGGGGCATTTTTGTCCAGATTTTTTAGCCTAGTATAAATAGCTTCTTTTTCCATTTTTAAGGTATCAGATATTATAATTAAGCAGCTACACTCGTAGGTTCGACTTTCTAAGCCATTTTGGGCAATTTTAGCTACTTTTAATCATTGGATCTTTGTATTTAACTTAGTGATTAATTATTATGAGCTTCTTCATCTCTTTCTTGCTTTTCTTCTTTAATTATGAGTAGCTAGACCCATAAGCTAGGGTTGTGGCTCAACCCTAGTGTGGGTAATTGATGGGTCTTGTATGTTAGGGTTAATTTGACTATGGGTGTTTGTTATTTGGGACAATTTCATGGTTAATTTCTGAATTAGTGGTTGCAAACACTAGTTTGTGTTGAGTTGACCGGAGCTCTTCTTGAAAAAGAGAGCCTAAGTCTCCGAAATTGGTCCAACAATGAATTGGGGCATACTAAAGTGATTGATAGCCCCAATTAAAGGGTTAAACCTCGAGAGAGTAACACCCGAATTGAACCCTAGTTGCTTGTGCAAATTTGCATAACTAATTGGTCTTGAGAAAGCCAATTCGGGCAAAATCACTCGAACCACCGAGAGGTGTAGAGTGGGTAAAGTCGTGCAACGGTTATTACATACTCCCCAAACATGTCAAACGCGCTTTAGATTCAAGTACCCGACAATTGACCACCTAGGCGGTAGTCACTACCCTAGTGCCTTTTAAACCTATTTGAACAACTCGTAGCATTATAGCTCTTAGCATAATTAGTTGCAATTACCAATTGCAGTTTGATAATAGTAGAAGAAAAAAAAACCCAAAAATGAATAGAAGTGTAATTTGGAACACATACACAATTCTACACTAGATAGATACTCGATTCCAAATTCTAGCTCTCTGTGGATTTGATCCCGGCCCTAAATCGGGTAAAAGCTGCTCCGACCCTCTCTCTCTACTTAAATAGTAGTGCAGGGTTGGCCGCGATCACTTTTTGGCGCCGTTGCCAGGGAGCTAACGGTTTTGGCTATCTATTGAGTTAGATTTGTGTTTTGTTCTTCTTTCCTTCTTGTTACTAATTTGTGTGTGTCAATACTTCGGGTACTAAAATGGCTTTAAATGCTAATGACCCTTTTGGAAATGTGAATGCGGGGGAGGAGGTAGATAACATTGGAGAAGACGAGGTGCCTCTTGTACCTCAAGGAAAACGTAGAGGCCGCCAGCCAATGCAAATGACAATATTCCAGACCGTCCTCCGCCACCTCCAAAAGTGGCTCCCAAAGTTCTTCCCAACCAAGGCTATGCGAGTGCTATTGTTCCGCCCCGAATTCGGGCGGGAAATTTTCAAATAACCAACGTGATGCTGAAATTATTGGAGCAGCGTGGGTATTTCACCGGTGCTCCGACTCAGAATGTGTACAAACATCTCAAGGGGTTCGTGGATACCTGTTGGGGGAGCAAGAAAATGTGTTCAAGGATGCACTTCGATTGAGGCTTTTCCCTTTCTCACTTAGGGGGAAAGCATTGGACTTGCTTGAGCGACTTCCCAACCATTCCATCACAACTTGGGATAAGTTGGCGGATAAGTTCATTGCCAAATTCTTCTCACCGGGACACATGAAACCACTATGGGATTAGATCTTAGCCTTCAAGCAGGAGCCTACCGAACCATTGCATGAGATTTGGGAGTGATACAGAACTATGGTGAAAGAATGCCCCAACAATGATATGACAGAGGCGATGATACAACAAACCTTCTATCGGGGCATCAATACAACAAATCAATGCATAATGAACCAATTGGCTGGGGGTAATTTCATGAAGCTGCCTTATGATGAAGCTTGTGAGATTCTTGATGAAATGGCTAACACATCCTCCGCTTGGCAAAGTAGAGTCAATGTGCCTCAGGTTGACCCCACGGTTACTCATTTGCATAAAGAACTACATGACCATGGACAGGATATAGCAGAACTTACAACTACAATGAACCAATTGGCAAAGGACAGTTGCAACAAGTCCAAAATCCTCGCCAAGTGAATGTTATAGAGGGTGTTAACATGCTAGTAAACTAAAGAAGGCAAAGAGGTCAACAGAACCAAGGGAATTCGGATCAATTTGACAATGATGGTAATGGATTTCAAGATGATGGCTATGATGAGCAAAATGAGAAGGTGCAATATGTGAATAATTACCAAGGCCAAAGAGGAAATTCTTCCAACCAACAACAACAATGGCGATCCCAGGGCAATTGGGCTAACCAACGCAAGGCAACAGTAATTGGAACAATCAACAACAAGGGAACAACAATTGGGGAAATCAAAATAACAACCGCAACAATCAAGGAAACTGGGGCAACAACAACAACAATAGGGGTGGAAATAACAACAACCAAGGCGGGTGGAATAATAACCAAGGAAATCAGGGGCAGGGCTTTCAAAGGCCCCCAATGTACCAACAACCGAGCAACCCACCACCTTTTCCTTCCCAGGGTCCTAGTTCATCCAACAATGAAATGGGTAGAATTGAATGATGTTCGAACAAATGATGAAAATGAATGCGTATTCCGATGCACAATTGGCTTCTCACAATACATCAATTAGGAATTTGGAGGTGCAACTAGGTCAAATCTCTCGGTCTCTAAATACACGCCCTAAGGGTGCTCTACCAAGTGATACGGTAGTGAACCCAAAGGGAGGAAACAATCATGTTATGGCTGTGACAACTAGAAGTGGACGAGGCGGTGATGTGAATGCCTCCAAACAAACGCAAGTTTTAGGTGAAGAAGTTGAGTTGCAAGAAGATGAAGTTCCTTTGGTGGTTGAGAATGTGGTTGATGAAAATGTGAATGAAGAAGTGAGGATCAGTATTCAAGATGCCAAGGTGGAAACACAAAGTGACGTGAACCCGTCTAGGGAGCACGTAATTGACATGCCGGAGCCGGTTGTGCCAAAAGCCAAGGCACCCTTGCCTAGGCCACCTCCCCCTTATCCTCAGAGGCTAGCCAAGCAGAAAAGTGAGAATCAATTCAAAAAGTTCATTGACATGATGAAGAGCTTATACATCAACGTGCCTTTGGTGGAGGCTTTGGAGCAAATGCCCGGTTATGCTAAATTGATGAAAGATTTGGTGACAAAGAAAAGATCCATGGACTGTGAAACTATCAAGATGACCCACCAAGTTAGTGATATAGTACATTCAATGGCTCCGAAATTAGAGGATCCCGGTGCTTTCACTATCCGCTGCACTATAGGGAGTGCAGACTTTGCTAAAGCCTTATGTGATCTTGGGGCAAGCATCAACTTAATGCCCTACTCAAATTTCAAGACTTAGGGTATTGGGCCTCCGAGGCCAACTTCCATGCGATTGCAAATGGCAGACCGATCTATGAACCGACCATTGGGTATTGTTGATGATGTGCTCGTCCAGGTGGAGAAATTTATCTTGCCTGCTGATTTTGTAATCTTGGATTGTGAGGAAGATTATGAGGTCTTATCATATTAGGGAGACCTTTCCTTGCTACGGGGATGGCTCTAGTGGATGTGGAAGCAGGGGAACTCACTTTCAGGGTGGGTGATGAAAAGGTCGTTTTTCATGTGTGCACGTCAATGAAGCAGCCCAATTGTACCGAAGTGTGCTCATTTATGGATCTAGTTACGGCTGTGATAATTGATGATACTAGTGCAATGATCAATGTTGAGGACCCTTTGGAGGCCGTATTCTTGAATTTGGATGTCAATGATGATGCGGGCCGAGTGGAGTGCGTGAATGCTTTACATGGAATGGGCTCTTATTCTTATGAGCCTAGGAAACTTTCTTTGGATCTTGAAAATAGAAAGACGCCTCCAACAAAGCCTTCAATTGAGGAACCCCCGGTATTGGAGTTGAAGCCATTACCTCCACACCTCAGGTATGAATTCTTGGGCTCTAATTCAACTTTACCAGTTATTCTTTCCTCTTGTCTTACTAACATGCTGGTAGATGCCACATTGGCGGTGCTCAAAAAGCGGAAAAGGGCAATTGGATGGACTCTAGCTGACATTCGGGGAATAAACCCTGCTTTCTGTATGCACAAGATTATTCTGGAAGATGATGCAAAACCCTCCTTAGAACATCAAAAGAGGCTCAATGAGGTAATGCAAGAAGTGGTGAAAAAAAAGGTGATCAAGTGGTTAGATGTCGGCGTGGTGTATCCTATCTCTGACGGCTCATGGACTTCTCCGGTGCAATGTGTGCTGAAGAAGGGTGGTATGACCGTGGTGACCAATGCTAATAATGAAATTATTCCAACCCGGAAAGTGATCAGATGGAGGGTGTGCATAGACTACCACAAGTTGAACAAGGTGACAAGTAAGGATCACTTCCCATTGCCTTTCCTGGACCAGATGCTTGATCACCTTGCTGGGCATGCCTTCTATTGTTTCTTGGACGGTTATTCAGGGTACAATCAAATTTTGATAGCTCCTGGGAATCACGAGAAGACAACCTTTACTTGTCCATATGGCACATTTGCTTTCTCTCGGATGCCCTTTGGGTTGTGCAATGCACCGACAACATTCCAACGGTGTATGATGGCCATTTTCACCGATATGGTGGAAGATATATTAGAGGTGTTCATGGACGACATCAGTGTGGTTAGTGATTAATTTGAAGAGTGTTTGGGAAATTTGGATAGAGTTTTGGCCCGGTGTGAAGACACCAATCTTGTGCTTAATTGGGAAAAATGCCACTTCATGGTTGAGGAGGGCATATTTTTGGGTCATAAAATTTCAAAGAATGGTATTGAGGTTGACAAATCTAAAATTGAAGTGATTTCAAGACTTCCTCCCCCAACTTCTGTCAAGGGGGTTTGAAGTTTTCTTGGGCATGCAGGGTTCTACCGGCGATTTATCAAGGACTTTTCGAAGGAAGTGAATCCTCTTTGCAAGTTGCTAGAAAAGGATACAAAGTTCGTGTTTGATGAGAGATGTATGCAAGCCTTTTAACTTCTCAAGCATAAATTGACCACCACCCCGATCATTACCGCACCCAATTAGAGCTTGCCTTTCGAGCTCATGTGCGACGCGAGTGATGTTGCTGTTGGGGCACTTTTGGGTCAAAGAGTGAACAAAATGTTTCATCCAGTGTACTATGCGAACAAGACTATGAACGAGGCTCGAATGAACTACACGGTGACTGAGAAGGGATTGTTGGCTATTGTGTTCTCCATGGAAAAATTTCAGCCATATCTTATGGCAGCCAAAGTTATAGTGCACACTGATTATGTAGCTCTTAGATATTTGATGACAAAGAAAGACTCCAAAGCTAGACTGATGCGATGGGTCTTATTACTTCAAGAGTTTGATTTGGAGATTGTGGACCGGAAAGGTAGCAAAAACCAAGTGGCGGATCATTTTTCCCGCTTGGAGGAGGAAGGAAGTCTGTGTGAAGGCCTAGAGATCCATGACACATTCCCTGATGAGCAACTACTTTCTGTGTCGATCAGTGATATGCCATGGTTTGCGGACATTGCTAATTTCCTTATGACTGGCATCATCCCGTGTGAGCTCTCTTCTAACCAAAGGAAGAAGCTCAAACGGGATAGTCTGGACTTCTATTGGGATAAGCCATACTTGTTCAAGATTTGCACCGATAGAGTGATCCGGAGGTGTGTACCTGAGGAGGATCAATTTAGCATCCTAGAGGTTTGTCATTCCTCCCCCTATGGTGGTCATCATGGAGCGGCGAGGACGGCTTAGAAAGTTCTAAGTTGTGGTTTTTATTGGCCAACCTTGTTCAAAGATGCAGGTGATCTAGTAAAAAGGTGCGATCAATGTCAACGAGCGAGCAGGATTTCCAAGAAAGATGAGATACCTCTAAATACCATTCTCGAAGTTGATATCTTTGATATATGGGGCATCTATTTTATGGGCTCTTTTGTAAGCTCGTGTGGAAACACTTACATTCTTGTAGCAGTTGATTATGTCTCAAAATGGGTTGAGGCCTTTGCCTTGCCCAACAATGAAGCTAGGAGTGTGGTGGCATTTTTGAAGAAGAGCATTTTCACAAGGTTTGGTACGCCTCGGGCAATTATTAGTGATGGAGGATCGCATTTTTGTAATAGAGATTTTGATGCCTTGCTTTCCAAGTATGGTGTCAACCACAAGGTGTCCACGCCTTATCATCCTCAAGCAAGTGGCCAGGTAGAAGTGTCCAACAGGGAGATCAAGAGCATTTTGTCCAAAACCGTCAATTCCAATAGGACCGATTGTTCTAAAAAATTAGACGATGTTCTATGGGCTTACCGGACCGCTTACAAGACCTCAATTGGTATGTCGCCGTACCGGTTGGTGTTTGGGAAAGTATGTCATTTACCAGTGGAGTTGGAGCATAAGGCCATGTTGGCCTTGAAGAAGTTGAATCTTGATTGGGATATAGCTGCAAATCTTCGGGTAGAGCAACTCAATGAGCATGATGAATTTAGGTTTCATGCCGACTCTAGTTCGTCCCTGTATAAGGATAAAATGAAATACCTTCATGACAAATATACTTGGGGCAAGGAGTTCAAGGTGGGATATTTGGTGCTCTTATTAAATTCTCGACTAAGGTTGTTCCCGGAAAAGCTGAAGTCAAAGTGGACGGACCATTTGAAGTAATGTGTGTGACCCCGTTTGGTGCTCTTGATTTGAAGAACAAAGGTGGGGATGTTTTTAGAGTGAATGGGCATAGAGTCAAGCACTATTTGGGGAAGATTAATGATAGCCATGTGGTGGTTGTTGTTCATTTCATATGATTGGATGGTAACATGCGTCGTACCGCGATGTTGAGTCAGGCGCTTCTTGGGAGGCAACCCATGTATTTTTTTATTCTTGTTTTTCTTTGATTTTCATTGTGTGTAGGATTGATTTTTGGGCTAACTGGTTGTGAGATGTTACATGATTGAGTTGATACAGTGCAGGACATAATTAAAAAATGCACAGGTCTCTGAAATTTCGAGTGCGGCCGCAGTACTATTTTGTGCGGATCGCACTGGTAAAGGGTGATGTTATAACTCTCTGAAGTTTGCCACTGCGGCCACACTGCATTTTGTGCGATTCGCGGTGGACCACTGCGTCCGCGATCCATTTTGTGCGGACCGCAGTGGGTTGCTAAGTTGAACTGGAACAAGGCTGTGCAGTGCGGACCGCGGTCCATTTTGTTCGGTCCGCACTGGTTGGTGAGACTAGGCCCCAGGTCCTTTTCTATAAATAGGGCCTGAGGCCCTCCTTTTACCCTTTTCGCACATTTCACTCTCAGAACCCTAAATCTACTGTTCACCATATCTTTTGCTTGCACTCAACTGCTTGGACTTGTTATTTTTCATTAACTCTCACATCTGGTACCATTATCTTTCTCTTAATTGTTTAATTTCTGTTAATTTCTTTTAATTTGTGTTTTCTTTCTTCCCTTTTTCTATACTTTCTATACTTTTCTTCAATTAAGTAGGTTAGGGTTGTTAATTTCTAGGTTGAAATAGACATAGATAGTTAAAATCAATGGGTAATCATGTAGGGACACTACTTAGGTGAAAAATTGGACCCAAAATCAAAATACATGGAACCCTAATTTAGTGCCACAACTGGGCACTCAGTGCGGACCGCGGTCATTTTTTTGCGGTCCGCGGTGTCCCAGTGCGGTCCGCACTACCATTTTGTGTGGACCGCACTGATAACCTTCTAATTGTTGAACCTGAGGCAGTGCGGCCGCACTACATTTTGTGCGGACCGCACTAGCCCAGTGCGGCCGTGGTTGATTTTGTGCGGTCCGCAATGCCTAGATACAAAGAGGTTGTAGTCTGAACCCCACCTCTGTGCGGACCGCGGTTGATTTTGTGCGGTCCGTGGTGACCTCATTGTGGCCGCAGTAGATTTTGTGTGGTCCGCAGTTGGTGAATCTGCAACATGTCTGCAACATTTCTTGTTCTGCTTCTGCAACTTGGTTCTTAACTGATTACACTGATACTAACAAGCTGATTGAACTATGATTGCAGACAATGGTGAGACAATATGTTAAACAACCAGGCAGAGGAGAATCCTCCCGGGGTGGGAAGAAGAAGATGATAAAACTCACTCCACAAGCTCGGGAAAACATTAAAAGGACTAGAAAACTAATAAAAGTTGCCGATCGAGCTGCCTCCCATTCCTTGGGGAGTGAGTATGAGCCATCAAGGGACATTTCTAAAAACTCCGCGTTAGAATACATGGAAGACTGGCCGGAAAGACCTAGACTAAGAGACACTCCTCCACCATCACCCACTGCCCAAGCACCAACTAATGTCATTTCTGAGTTGTCTGAGGGCTCAGTAGCAGGTAGTGGGGAATTTTCCACCTCTCCCATAACTTCATTATCTGGAGAGGGTGCAGTAGGTGCGGAGGAGGAAGTTGGGGGAGAACAGGAAGTAGGAGAAGGAGGTGAGCCTCAGGTGGGGAGCATTGCTAGAACCAGAAAGCCGGAGGTTTGGCAAGATAGATTTGTCAACGAGGTGGCACATCATAAATTTCGGGAGTGGTGGCCGGTGAGAATGTTGATCCCGGAGCGAAGTTTTGTGGACAAAGACTTGTTACCTTACAATCCCGATGTACTGAGACAGTTTAGGACAAGAGTGGGCTGGGAACATTTTCTAGAAGAGTGTGTGGATGCCAACGAACACATGGTCAAGAAGTTTTACTGCAATGTAGCCCACATCAAAAAGGGCTCCAAAGCGACCAAGGTTCGGAATCTGAAAGTCTTATTTGAAGGGAAGTACCTCAATGAATACCTTGGCCTCAATGAGGAGGATGAGACCCTGTACATGGCAAAGTTGGAATGGGTGAGGAGGTTCGTCCCTGGCTAGCACACTGTTGGAGTCAAGATCTTGAGACGTAGTTTAAACTTTGAGGCACGGGGGTGGGAGACTTTTGTATGTAGCAGGTTGGACCCCACGACACATGACAACACCCTTCCTCTTTCCTGGGCTGTGTTGGTAGCTTCAATCATGGCGGGGTACCCAATCAATGTGGGGATTGTGATGTCGATGATTATCTCCACTGTGGGTGCCGAGCATGACAGAAACTATCCGTTCCCCAGTGCCCTCACTATGTACTTCCAGGACATAAAGGTTGAAAAGAGGCCCTTCGATGTCAAAGTCAGAGCGAAGGTCCCTTTCTCTTGGTACAGCATACAGGGGGATGATAACCCCAAGAGCAAGAACTTCAAGGGTACAGCTACTACTACAATTGGCCAGTCATAAGAGCCAGTTGTGGTAGTGGCTCCTGCTGAGCCTACCTCCACTTCCATAGATATCCCTCCCGTCCATCCACATCCACAACCATTCCTCCTGGCCCATCCACCTCAACAGGCTCGGAGATTCCATATTCCCAGGCCCATCCTATTACTGCCCACAGATTGAGCCAGGCACTTATGAGTATCAACAACTGGATGCAGACTGCCTCATCCAAGTTGTCCATTTTGACCACCACTGTTGAGGCTCGGTCGGCTTCTCCAGCTCTACAGGTTCCACAGTCCATAAAGGATGCTCTTAAGAAGATGTTGGACAACCAGAAGAAAATCCTGGACAACCAGAAAAAGCTTGCTGAGGCAGTTGATTCACACAGGAAGGCTCTCAAGGAGCTTGCTAGGGCGCACAAGAAGTTGAGGAAGACACGTGCTTCCAAGGAGTTCGTGAAGGAGGTGAGAGTGGATGTTGATAGACTGAAGGCAGATCCTTGCCTTTAGACTTATTGCTCCAAGACCCAATACCAGCAGAGCACCCCCAGCCGGAGCACTCACAGAGGCCTCCCAAGAGGAGGAGGATGATCCCTAGAGCTGATGATGTAGTCATCCAGCTGGCAGTCCCACAAGAGACATCCTCCAGTCAGCCACAGGGTGTACTACCTCAGGATCCTGTCCAGGTCTAGGCCCAGGTAACAGCAGCAGAGCAGCAGGCCACAGGGAACCAGTCTGAGGTTCCCAAGCACAGTGAGGACCCAGGAACCACTCAGGAGCCTATGTAGATAGACAGGCCATAGGGAGTTTCTATATCCTTCTTTATCATCTTTTTGGTGCTTTATTTTGGTTAGTTGGCATTGGGGACAATGCCACCTTTAATTTGAGGGGGTAGGCCCTACTTTTTGCTTCATGGATTCATTCGGATGACTGTATATATTTTTGACACTTTTTATGCTTTCTTTATTTTTCATCTTTGGTTTGTATATATTTTTATCATTTCTCGCACTTTTATTTTACTTTGGGTTTGTATATAAAGTGATGTTACATTGTAGATATTCATCCCATCTATTGTATATTGGAAAAATCCCCTCTTGTATATATTCATTTTATTTTCCGCAAATTTTTCGTTTTTAACTTCTTATTTGTGATTCTTAGCTTCCTGTTTTGAAATTTGCAATAAGCCTTTCTTTTTCTTAATACCAAGGTTCTTTCCAAAGGTGGAGTGTTGTGTGAACCGGGTGGCTCTTCCCAATGATAGATGGCATGACAACCTTCTTAGGGATTTGAGTCCGTTTTTCTTTTTGTTTTTGGTAGTTAGTTTTTAAGGGTGCCTCAAGAAAAGCTTCACTTGGGCCTAACACATTTGCCTTTGATCTTATGGTCAAAAACAAATTGTTGTGTTTAGGATGGTGATAGTCGTGACTTTGACACTCTTGTGTTGACCGATAATAATCAAGTGGTTTTCGGGACCATTGTGAGCTTAAATCTTACTAAGGTCGTTGTGGGCCCCCGACTCTGTGTCATTTGCAATCCTATAGCTTGTGTTGTGAGTAATCATATTGCAAGCCCATGTCCCGAGCCATTGGTCTAGAACTTGCCTTGAATGTTTGTTGAGGCGAAATCTTAAGGGAATTTTGACCTGACACATGATTATAGGCTCTCCTTTATCCAAATGATAGCTTAAACATTTCCATAACCTACCAATGATAAGATCCCTAGTAAACCCTTTTGAGCCTTAGACCTTTTTACTTCAAGAACCATGATACAAGCCTATACCCATTTTAAAAGATACCCTCTCTCGGCACCCGATCTTTCCTTTAGCACATGGCAAAAGTATATGTTTGGGGGGGGGGGAGACGAGGATTGCAACAAAGTGGTAAAAAGGCACAAAAATGAAGAAAAAGAAGGGCAATGAAAAAGAAAGAAAAGCAAAAAGACAAAAAGGAAGTTCAATGTGAAAAAGAATAAAAAGGGATTCAAAGAAAAGCAAAGAATGAAAGGTGTGGAAAGTTGAAAAAGGAGAAAAGGTCCAAAATGCATAAGAAAGAGTGACAATGTGTCTCTCTAACCCCTCTGAAAGAAGTGAAATGACTCAAAGAGTCAAGTGAATGGATGCCAAATGAATCAAAAGAAGTGCTTAAGGGAAGTGGAACCTACTTAGACCAAAACATTTCCTACCCTGAACCAAAAGCCTTCACAATGTCTCCACAAAAGTCCTATATGATCTTGAGTCAAATGAAGCTTACATTAGTAGATACTCACATAAGGGGCAAGCATATGGTACATAGAGCTGGGCTTGTGGCTTTTTCTTGAGAGAGATGAGTGAATTCCCATTATCCTCGTTCTGACTGCCACTATCTTAAAGGTGAGGATTGCTTTGGGAGAGTTGAGGATGTGTGAGTTTGGGTTCCACAATGACCAAAGTAATAGAAAAGAGTTCTTTGATGTGTTGAGTCAATTCTTGATGCTCTTGTGTCGCACTTGATCCATGGTGTTTTTAAAAGAGTAAATGTGTTAATGATTCATGTGTACTGAGGGAAATTGTTAGTCCCAATTGAGGCCAGTTGAGGTCACATTAGGACAGCTGAAATTTTTCTTGGATAGTCTTTTAAGGGGTGGGTCTTATTTTGTTTGCTTGAGGACAAGAAAAAGCTTTAGTTTGGGGGAGTTGATAACTATGGATTTTGACGCATTCTATACTCCTTCTTGCTTATGCCTTGATTAGAAATTCATACAATATAGTCCCAAAAGGCTCACAAGTTGTGCTTGATTGCAGGTTTGATCATCAAAGTGATGAGATGTCAAGGATCAGCTCAAGCTGAGTGAAACTTGCACAAGTGCCAAAGACAAGACAAGCTCAGGCTAAACAGGCCTAGTGCGGCTGCACACCACTTTGTGCGATCCGCACTAGGAGATTCAGAGAGGTGATTTTCGGGCCAAGAGGCAGTGCGGCCGCACTACCATTTAGTGCGGTCCGCACTAAGATCAACGCGGCCGCAGTTCATTCTCTGCGGTCCGCGAAGAGGAGAATCAGAGAGTGCCATTTTCAGAGTTTCAAGCCTCCGTGGTCCACGGTCCATTTTATGCGGACCGCACTGGAAGCCTGCGCGGCCGTAGTCCATTCTCTGCTGTCCGCGATGCCAAGATCCAGAGAGTTGTTTTTCAAGGCCAAAGCCCCAATGCGGACCGTGGTCCATTTTGTGCTGTCCGTACTAACCCCGCAGGGGCATTTTTGTCCAGATTTTTCTGCATAGTATAAATAGCTTCTTTTTCCATTTTTAGGGTATCAGATATTGTAATTAAACAACTACACTCGTGGGTTCGACTTTCTAATCCATTTTTGGCAATTTTAGTTACTTTTAATCATTGAATCATTGTATTTAACTTAGTGATTAATTATTATGAGTTTTTCTTCATCTATTTCTTGTTTTTCTTCTTTAATTATGAGTAGCTAGACCCATAAGCTAGGGTTGTGGCTCAACCCTAGTGTGGGTAATTGATGGGTCTTGTATTTTAGGGCTAATTTGACTATGGGTGTTTGTTATTTGGGCCAATTTCATGGTTATCTTAATTAGTGGTTGCAAACACTAGTTTGTGTTGAGTTGACTTGAGCTCTTCTTGAGAAAGAGAGCCTAAGTCTCTGAAATTTGTCCAACAATGAATTGGGGCGTACTCAAGAGATTGATAGCCCCAATTAAAGGGTTAAACCCCGAGAGAGTAACACCCGAATTGAACCTTAGTTGCTTGTGCAAATTTGCATACCCAATTGGTCTTGAGAAAGCCAATTCTGGCAAAATCACTCGAACCACCGAGAGGTGTACAGTGGTTATGTCGTGCAACGATTATAACATACTCCCTAAACATGTCAAACGTGCTTTAGATTCAAGTACCCATCAATTGACAACCTAGGCGGTTGTCATTACCCTAGTGCCTTTTAAACCTATTTGAACAACTCGTAGCATTATAGCTCTTAGCATAATTTATTTGCAATTACCAATTGTAGTTTGATAATAGTAGAAGCAAACAAAAACCCTAAAAATGAATAGAAGTGTAATTTGGAACACATACGCAATTCTACACTAGATTGATACTCGATTCAAAATTCTAGCTCTCTGTGGATTCGATCCCGACCCTAAATTGGGTAATATCTGTTCCGACCCTCTCTCGCTACTTAAATATTAGTGCGGGGTAGGCCGCGATCAGCCACGAAACCGACGACCTTTCCTCCTCTCCGATAGGGCACGATCTCACCTCAGGGAATTCTTCAATGCCTGTGATGGTGGAGTTATTATACACGGAAGAAGGTACCCTCTAAACAAAGCAAACCACATAGCATGTACCGTGGTGTTTTGCCTCCCATCTATCCTTCGACAGGCCTCGCCACTTACGCCTATCATAGGTCGCGCGAGCTGCAAGCTTCAGGGCCTAATCTGCCAGGTCCGAGACCTCGTATGGCATCCACGGGATTGTTGCAAAAAAGAAAAAGAAAGCATCTTTAAAGAGCCCATCTCCACCATGAGAAAAAACGAAAACACAAGTGTAACACTTACGTGTGACATTCCATTTCTCAGGAAACGGCATGAACTCCACGAGGATAAAATCGACTGTCCTTACTCAGATGAATCGGTTCATCAACCCTCGGTCGACATCTTCTTCATCATCGACAAAAAAAGAACTGGAGGATCGACATCGCTAAATCTATCAGGCCTCAGCAATGAAATGGTCAGTACAATTTGATGAGATGGCTAAGGGTGAACTCGATCCCGGCTTCTCCCTGCAAAGAACCTCATCATCAGCACTGTCCTCCAGAACGACGGGTGAACTTGTGCCAAGGTAGCCCGATATCTTCGACAATAGTCAAGCACGACCCTATCGAGAGGGCCCAAGGTGAAGGGATACATATATACATGTAAAAACCCCTCTGTATGAACCGTGATGTTCTCTTTCGGGGAAGATACTTGCAGGACCACCTTGTCTCCCCATCCGTAATCTCTCCTCACTGCCTCAAGGTGTCCCTCTCCTATTGATAAAGTGATCCTTGATGCGTGATCCAAATGGCCCTCAACGTGAAGAGGTATCCCTGAAGAAAGGTCCTTCCTCAAAACCAAGCATCTTGAGTTCGGCTCGCCACGCGCCGGCGGTGTACCACTAATTGAGCGGGAAGAATAAGCGGAACCCTATTCTTCTTGGTAAACGGATTTGGGTGTAGCGGCCATGGAAGGAAAATGAAAACTCAATCTAAAACTTTTAATTTAAATGATGGAAAGGATGGCGCAAGGAGGAAGAACTCTATAAAAAGGGATAGCGACACACAATAGCAGAACCCTCAGGAAGGAAGGAAATAAACTCACATATAGAGCAAGCGGTAACTGTCCGCCTACTCCAAAGACCAATTAATTTTGGTTAGGCTATTATCACTTTCGAAGAGATGTACCGACAGAATCATCTCGATCATTTCATAACCGCGTCGTATGATTAACGCTATCGTACAATATTCGTGGGATCAAAGACATCCGCGTCAATATCACTCTAAGCCTCGAGATGGTGCCCGATCTCGAGGATATCTATCTAATGAAAATTGGCTTTAAGGAGCCATCAACACCACTCTAGGTCTCGAGATGGTGCCTGATCTCGAAGATCTCTGTCAAAACAAAGGATAAGTTCTAAGGAGCTATTCATATAAACCTAACATTGAGGTAGTACCCTATCTCGAGGATTCCTACTATTACAAGTACGGGTCATTCACCAGATTCTTTGGCCCTCGATCTACCTAAGCCCGTGCCGGTTTCACTCAAGAACTACTATTAAAGCCTTAGGGCTATTTTCGCATTTAGATCAAGTTAAGTGCTCTCTCGGTTACATTAGTCCGGGGGCCATCCGAGTCCAAGCATACCCTCATCCAGGGTCGATCTGTAATGTCTCAGGGTTATCTTCATTATAAGTTCAAATCAAATTTTTAGGCAGCCCGAGCTCGAGCAAACTCTCACTCGGGGACTATTCGTGAATGTCTAAGGGCTATCTTTATTCTCAGATGTTCCAGCGAATTCTCCCTCGAGGACTATCAATGGGGCCTAAAAGGCTAAAATTCGTTGTAAAATTCAACGCCCCGCTCTCGCTCAATTCGAAGTCGGAGGTGTCGGTATCCTAACTTTGTATCAATTCAATCTGAGATCAGTACGAGAAACGACAAAGGGTTGTAAGGAATATCGTATTAACCAATCAGGAATCAAAGGAATACCTACGCCCGGTTCGGTATTCGGACCGATCTGTAAAGCCACATGCTCAGGCTCTTCACGAACGCAAATAAAGGGAAATCCAGCACAAATAAGAGACAAATTGAAGAAACTTTTTTGAATTAACAAATGATGATTACAAAAGCCCACAAAAGGTCCTTACACAGAAACAAAGGAGCAAAAAATAACGGCTAATGTCTAAACTACTCTCGGAAGTACATCCTCGAAAGCAATGTCTGCGAGAATCATTCCTTCGGGGACCCCATTTTGATCTTCCAAATGACGCCTTCGAGGGCCTCCTTTGAAGCGGAAAAAGATGAAGAAGAGTCCGTAGCCCAGAAACGAACAGAAGCTCTTAGCAGGCAATAAAAATTGCAGCCTGATGGAAGACTTGGCGAGTGTAGTCCTTACCGGCACGGCAACTTTGAATCCACTTCTTGGAACATTGTGTCATTCAAGTTACTAGCTGGTAGCGCCGCTCCACTCCATGAAAAGCAAAAGGGGTGAAGTGCCACACCAAGCCGAAGTAGGGAGGTGAGAAGTTGTGTAAAGTTCAAACTTCCCCCGGAGCAGCAGTGTAAAGTTCGAATATCTTCCTGAGTAGGAAGAATACGGCGCCCCACTCTCATCGTTTCGAGCCAAAAATGACAACAGTAGCAGCAACAACAACAAAAACAACAGCAAACCAGTGCAATCCTACTTAGTATGAGAGAGCTCTGAGAAAGAGCCATAACATAACTGGCGAGAACACTGCCGTGTGACCTTATGGCCAAAGGATTTAAACATGGGAAATAAAATTGGATGAGGACGAAGAGAAGAACGGAGTTAAAGGCTGTTAAAGAATGACTAAATGAAACTTTGGTTCAAGAAAGCTTCCATTTATAGAAAGGAGGGAGCGTAACCAACAGCGCAATCAATGCCATGGGGAAACGTATCGACGGGCGCAATCAATGCTTTTTGGGAGACGCATCGGCAGCGGTGTTATCTCTTTGAAAAATAAACTGCAGTGTAATGAATGCATATGAGAAGATGAACTGATGGGATATCTTAGCCATCGCACAACCTTATGTCATAGGCTTGACGTCATCGTGAGAATCTGGAGGAGATCAGTGTCAAAATCATTTCTTATCATTCTACTTAAAGAAACACGGGGACTATCTGTTTACGGCAAAAACCAGAGGGTCCGATTTTGTCAACATTAAGGCACCTCGTAAAGACCGCCCTCATAAGGTTCGAAGTTCAGCTCAGGGCTCGATCCGGAGGGTTCCTACCGATCGACCTCGAGACAGTGAAAATCGATGATTATCATGAGAAAGTGGGAAGTTCCCAAGGCATATGATAAAAGTTGATAAAACCTGCATGAAAAGCCCTAGTTGTAATAAATGCATCTGCACCATGTTGGGATTCCCCCTCATATATAAAGGGGACCCTTGTCATTTTGTATGGATATACAACATAAGATACAACACAACACACAACATTAAACACACGAACATTCTCTGCTCTCTAACATGAATACATTCTCCCTTGATTATATTATTTACTTTATTGCTTACATCCATTATGTGCTATCAATTGTTCTTCATTTATTGTTCGTTATTGGTCATAAAGAGCCTTCATCAAAGCTCTCAAAGTTGTAAGTCCTTAATCGACTGTCCATAACATAGCATCTAGTTCGACCTCGTGGCCCCGCATAACTAGACTCGAGGCCCCGATTCTCATCCACTCGGTTTGCTTGAACATACTATCTTCAAGCTCTTATCTTATTTTCTAGTCTCTTACTTAGCATCTATTACTTAACAACTAGCATAAAAAATTAAACCACGTATTTTTAGAACCACAAAATCAAATCTAATTGTTATTACCATTTTCACGGTAAACAATATACCACCTAATTTGTTGATGGAGTCAGCACCAGTAGCACCATCAGTGCCAGAGCCATCAAATGTAGTAGCTGGCCAATATGAGGAGCCGGACCTTGCTGCCTACATTGCCGAGGAGATGCTGCAGATGTTCTCAAACCCTTGTTATCCCATGAGCAGAAATAAGAGCAATCTTTCGCTTCCCCAAGCAGTTTTGGTGACTTCTATCATGGCTGGGTACCCAATCAATGTCGGTGCCATCATGTCAGCCAATATGTCAGTGGTTGTCCGAATGGGTGAAAGCTCCTATCCATATCCAAACACCGTCACTGAATATTTTGAGGATGCCCAGGTGGAGACCAGGAGATTTGATACACAGTTGCTGGCCAAACAACCCTTCTCATGGTACTCTTTGCAAGGACTGGGGAACCCAAAGTTCAAGGGTAAAGCAACTACCATCTGTGGCCGGTCTGATGAGCCAATGGTGGTGGTTATAGATTCTTCTACTGAGCCTTTTATAACTGCCATGCCAACCACAGCAACCGGTCCTTTCATCGAGACAGCTGACAGGCCACCACCTCCATCTTCTAGACCATCTACATCAGTTGCAGTGCCTGAATCATCCACATATCCACTCACTACACTGCGAGTCTCCCAGAAATTGGCGAGTCTCAACAAGTGGATGCAGTCAACTACTTCAAAGCTGTCTAGCATATCCAGTGTTGTTGTAGCACAGTCTTCTGCCCCAGTAGCATCATAGGTACCTCCATCAGTGGAGGAAACATTGTCAAAGATCCTGGAAAACCAGAAGACCATTTTGTATCCTCTGGTGGCACATGAGGAAGTCATTGAGGAGTATGGAAAACAGGTGAAGAAGATGCGGAAATCTCAGGCTTCGAAGAAATCGGTGGATAGGTTGAGAAAATACTTGGCCAAGATAGAATCTGCTAGAGATATACCACTTAATTTGCTGATGCAGCCAGCACCAGCAGCACCATCAGTGCCGGAGCCATCGGAGGCAGCAGTTGGTCGATCTGAGGAGCTGGACCTTGCTGCCCACACTACTGAGGAGATCTGCAGATGTTCTCAAACCATGTTATTCCTCGAGTAGAAATGAGAACCATCTTCCACTTCCTAGAGAAGTTTTGGTGACTTCTATCATGTCCTGGTACCCAATCAATGTCGGTGCCATCATGTCAGTGGTTGTCCGAAAGGGTGAAAGCTCTTATCCATATCCAAACACCCTTACTGAATATTTTAAGGATGCCCAGGTGGAGCCGAGGAGATTTGATACACAGGTGCTGGCCAAAAAGACCTTCTCATGGTACTCTTTGCATGGACCGGTGAACCCAAAGTTCAAAGGTAAAGCAACTACAACCGGTGGCCAGTCTGATGAGCCAAGGGTGGTGGTTACAGATTCAGCTACTAAGCCTTCTACAGCTGCCATGCCTTCTACAGCAGTCGGTCCTTCCACCGAGATAGCTGACTGGCAACCACCTCCAACTTCTAGACCATCTACATCACTACTAGTGCCTGAATCATCCATATTTCCAATTAGTGCGCTGCGAGTCTGCCAAACATTGGCAAGTCTCAGCAACTGGATGCAATCAACTACTTTAAAGTTGTCTAACATATCCAGTGCTGTTGCAACACTGTCTTCTGCCCCAGCAGCATTACAAGTACCTCTGTTACTGAAGGAAACATTTTCAAAGATGCTGGAAGGCCAGAAGACCATTATGGATTCACTGGTGGGACATGAGGAAGTCATTGAGGAGTATGGAAAACAGGTGAAGAAGATGCGGAAATCTCAGGCTTCGAAGAAATCGGTGGATAGGTTGAGAAAATACTTGGTCAAGATAGAATCTGCTAGAGATATACCACTTAATTTGCTGATGCAGTCAGTACCAGTAGCACCATTAGTGCCGGAGCCATCGGAGGCAGCAGGTGCCCGATCTGAGGAGCTGGACCTTGCTGCCCACACTATTGAGGAGATCTGCAGATTTTCCCAAACCATATTATTCCCTGAGCAAAAATGAGAACCATCTCGCGCTTCCCCGAGAAGTTTTGGTGACTTTTATCATGGCCTGGTACCCAATCAATGTCGGTGCCATCATGTCGGCCAAAATGCCAGTGGTTGTCCGAAAGGGTGAAAGCTGTTATCCATATACAAAAACCCTTACTGAATATTGTAAGGATGCCTAGGTGGAGCCGAGGAGATTTGATACACATGTGCTGGCCAAAAAGACCTTCTCATGGTACTCTTTGCATGGACAGGTGTACCCAAAGTTCAAAGGTAAAGCAACTACTACCTGTGGCCAGTCTGATGAGCCAACAGTGGTGGTTACAAATTCTAGTACTGAGCCTTCTACAGCTGCCATGCCTTCTACAGCAGTCGGTCATTCCACCGAGATAGCAGACTGGCATCCACCTGCAACTTCTAGACTATCTACATCACTACCAGTACCTGAATCATCCATATATCCACTTATGCATTGCGAGTCTCCCAAACATTGGCGAGTCCTAGCAGCTGGATGCAGTGAACTACTTTAAAGTTGTCTAACATATCCAGTGCTATTGCAGCACAGTGTTCAGCCCCAGCAGCATCACAAGTACCTTTGTTAATGGAGGAAACATTGTCAAAGATGCTGGAAAACCAGAAGACCATTATGGATACTCTGGTGGCACATGAGGAAGTCATTGAGGAGTATGGAAAAAGGTGAAGAAGATGCGAAAATCTCAGGCTTCGAAGAAATCGGTGGATAGGTTGAGAAAATACTTGGTCAAGATAGAATCCGCTAGAGATATACCACTGAATTTGCTGATGCAGTCAGCACCAGCAGCACCATCAGTGTTAGAGCCATCGGAGGTAGCAGCTGGTTGATCTGAGGAGCCAGACCTTGGTGCCCACACTACTGAGGAGATCTGCAGATGTTCTCAAACCATGTTACTCCCCGAGCAGAAATGAGAACCATCTTCCGCTTCCCCGAGATGTTTTGGTGACTTCTATCATGGCCTGGTACCTAATCAATGTCGGTGCCATCATGTCGGCCAACATGTCAGTGGTTCTCTGAAAGGGTGAAAGCTCGTATCCATATCCAAACACCCTTACTGAATATTTTAAGGATTCCCAGGTGGAGCTGAGGAGATTTGATACACAGGTGCTGGCCAAAAAGACCTTCTCATGGTACTCTTTGCATGGACCGGTGAACCCAATGTTCAAAAGTAAAGCAACTACCACCGGTGGCCAGTCTGATGTACAGATTCTGCTATTGAGCCTTCTACAGCTGCCATGCCTTCTACAGCAGTCGGTCCTTCCACCAAGATAGCTGAATGGCAAACACCTCCAACTTCTAGACCATCTACATCACTACTAGTGCCTGAATCATCCATATATCCACTTAGCGCGCTGCGAGTCTCCCAAACATTGGCGAATCTCAGCAACTAGATGTAGTCAACTACTTTAAAGTTATCTAACATATCCAGTGCTGTTGCAGCACAGTCTTTTGCCCCAGGAGCATCACAAGTACCTTTGTTAGTCGAGGAAACATTGTCAAAGATGCCGGAAAATCAGAAGACAATTATGGATACTCTGGTGGCACATTGAGAACTCATTGAGGAGTAGGGAAATTAGGTGAAGAAGATGCAGAAATCTATGTCATAGAAGAAATCGGTGGATAGGTTGAGAAAAGAAGTGGTCAAGATAGAATAAGCTGGAGATATACCACTTAATTTGCTGATGGAGTCAGCACCAGCAGCACAATTAGTGCCAGAGCCATCAGATGCAGCAACTGGCCAGTCTAAGGAGCTGGACCTTACTGCCCACACTGCTGAGGAGATTCTGCAGATGTTCTCAAACCCTATTATTCCCAGACAAGAAATGAGAACAATCTTCCACTTCCTGGAGAAGTTTAGGTGACTTCTATCATGGCCGGGTACCCAATCAATGTCGGTACCATCATGTCAGTGGTTGTCTGAAAGGGTGAAAGCTCCTATCCATATCCAAACACCCTCACTGAATATTTTGAGGATGCCCATGTAGGGCCAAGGAGATTTGATACACAGGTGCTGGCAAAAAAGCCCTTCTCAGGGTACCCTTTGCAAGGACCGGGGAACCCAAAGTTCAAGGGTAAAGCAACTACCACCGGTGGCCAGTCTGATAAGCCAACAGTGGTTGTTATAGATTTTGCTGCTCAGCCTTCTACAGTTGCCATGCCTTCAACAGCAGCCGGTCCTTCCACCGAGGCATCTGACAGGCCACCACCTCCATCTTCTAGACCATCTACATCAGTACCAGTTCCTGAATCATACACATATCTACTCACTGTGCTGCGAGTCTCCCAGACATTGGCGAGTCACTATAACTGGATGTAGTAAACTACTTCGAAGCTTTTAAACATATCCAATGTTGTTGCAACACAGTCTTCTGCCCCAGCAGCATCACAGGTACCTTCGTCAGCGGAGGAAACATTGTAAAAGATCCTGGAAAACCAAAAGACCATTATGGATACTCTGGTGGTATATGGGGAAGTCATTGAGGAGTATGGAAAACAGGTGAAGAAGAAGCAGAAATCTCAAGCTTCAAAGAAATCGGTGGATATGTTGAGAAAAGAAGTGGTCAAGATAGAATCTGCTTGAGATATACCACTTAATTTGCAGATGGAGTCAGCACCAACAACACCATTAGTGCCGGAGCCATCGGATGCAACAGCTCACTAGTCTGAGGAGCTGGACCTTGTTGCCCATACTGCCGAGGAGATTTTGCAGATGTTCTCAAACCCTATTATTCCCCGAGCAGAAATGAGAACAATCTTCCACTTCCCTGAGTAGTTTTTGTGACTTCTATCATGGCTGGGTACCCAATGAATGTCGGTGCCATCATGTCGGTCAACCTGTCTGTGGTTGTCCGAAAAGGTGAAAGCTCCTATCCATATCCAAACACCCTCACTAAATATATTAAGGATGCGAGGGTGGAACTAAAGAGATTTGATACACAGGTGCTGGCCAAAAATCCTTTTTCATGGTACTCTTTTCAAGGACCAGGGAACCCAAAGTTCAAGGGTAAAGAAACTACCACCGGTGGCTAGTCTGATGGGTTAACTCTCGTGGTTACAAATTCTGCTGCTGAGCCTTCTACAACTATCATGCCTTCCACAACATCCGGTCCTTCAACCGAGACAGCTGACAGACCACCACCTCCAACTTCTAGACTATGTACATGAGTACCAGTGACTGTCTCATCCACATATCCACTCACTGCGCTACGAGTCTCCCAGACATTAGCGAGTCTCAACAACTAGATGTGCAAAGCTAGTTCAAATCTGTCTGACATATCCAGTTGCGTTGAAGCACAGTCTTCTGCCCCAGCAGCATCACAGGTACCTCCGTTAGTGGAGGAAACATTGTCAAAGATTTTGCAAAACCAGAAGGCCATTATGGATACGCTGGTGGCATTTGGGAAAGTCATTAGGGACTTGGGAAAATAGGTGAAGAAGATGCAGAAATCTCAGGCTTCAACGAAATCGGTGGATAGGTTGAGAAAAGAAGTGGTCAAGATAGCATCTGCTGGAGATATACCACTTGATTTGCTGATGGAGTCAACACTAGCAGCACCATCAATGCCGGAGCCATCAAAGGAAGTAGTTGGCCAGTCTGAGGAACCAAACCTGGCTGCTCACACTGCTGAGGAAATGTTGAAGATGTTCTCAAACCTTGTTTTTCCCCGACCGAAGGATGATGAGATACAGTTGGCAGACCTTGAGGATGCTGATGACCCCATGCACACTGGACCACATAGGGAGTTCTCTTAACTCTCTATCCTTCTTTATTATGATTGTTATTAAGCGTTGGGGATAATGCTTCTTATTATTCAAGAGGGTGGTCTATTTTGATTGATTTGATATGACACTGGTTTGTAATAACTTTAATACTCTTTTTCTTTTATCTTTATTTTATCATTCATTATCTATATATATTCCTCCCTCCCTTTTAATGTATATATATCTATTCCCCTCGGCTTGTATATTCATTTATCTTACTTTCAGTTGTTTATTTCATAGCTTCTTTAGTTTGTTTGTCTTAGTAGTATAACTTCTTACTTACATTAATAACTTCTTATTGATTTGATAGCTTCTTTTTATGCTTAAGTGTGCAATACGCTTTTGGTTTTCTTAATGCCACGGTTCTTTCCAAAGGTGGTTTTCGTTTGAACTGTGAGGCTCTTCCCAACTATGGATGGCGTGACAACCTTCTTGAGGGATTGAATCCGGTTTTTATGTTTAGGTAAAAACAATAGTAATGAATAAAAGGGTCTCTAGTATGCTTCTTTTTGTACCAACACATTTACCTAGGGCCTTATGGTTAAAAACAAATAGTTGGTAAAAAAATAGCTCTAGTTTTGACCTTTTGACTCTTGTGTTGACTTAAGTATCGTCGAGTAGGTTCTCCTTGATCCAATTTGAAATCTTCCATAGCCTAGCATTGTGATATAATTAGTCAACCTATTTGAGCCTAAACGCTTTTTCATTCAATAACCATGTTACAAGCCTTTATCCGTTTTGTTATGACCCTCTCTTGGCACACGATCTTTTCTTAAGACTCCTGAGAAACAAATGGCTAAAACATAAGTTTTGGGGAGAGACGAGGAGTTTGAAAGTGATATAAAGGTACAAAGAAGGAGAAATAGATGAAGAAAAAGGAAGGCAAAGAAGAGAAAGAAAGAACAATCCTTGAGAGTGACATTCTTTTGAGAGAGATAAGTGAACTTTTTACAATCCTTGAATTGAGTGCTACAGTCCAAAAGTGAGATATGCTAACGCAAAGTGGATGAGGAGGAGTTTGGGATCCACAATGACCTATATGATAGAGCGAGCTTCCCTGATGAATAAAGACAATTCTTGATGCTCTAGTGTCACATTAGAACTATTGTACTCCAAAAGTCAAATCATTGCATTGTTCGAAATTCATACGCGTTGTGGGTAATTGTTGCTCCCAATTGATGTGTGATTGATTCGCCTTAGGCCAGCTGAAATAGCTCTTTTCTTGTTGAGGTGGGAATTACCTTATTTGATTTAGGACAAGCAAAAGCTTAAGTGTGTGGGAGTTGATAAGTAGGGATTTTGATTACTTATTGGCACTCTTTTACTTATGCTTTAGCTCAAAAGTTCTTAAAGATATTCCTGAGAACTAATGAAATGAGCTTTCTTGCAGGAATATTAGGAGACGAGCCAAAGAAATGAAAATAAACTAAAAAAGAGTAAAATTGGTAAAGGACCAAAGTGCGGACTGCACAAAACTGTATGCGGCCTCAAACTCTGAAGAGACACTGACAGAATCCTTTCACAAAGGTGGGACCGCACAATTACTGTGCGACCGCAGAAGAAAATAATCTAAGAGCTGTGTTTTGGGGACCTTAAGATGTGCAGACCGCACTATTATTGTGTGGTCACATTCATAAATGTGCAGTCCGCAGAAAGTGCCAAGTTTCAATCCATGATCATGAGTGCGACCGCACTAAGAAATGTGCGGTCCACACAATCAGAGGAGATGCGGTCGCACCCTAGATTTATGCGGCTGTAGAAGGCCATCCTATCAAGTTAGTTTCAAAGTGGGGACCGCACACAGAATTATGCGGCCGCAGAACCTCCGGATGGGCAATTTTGTTTGATAACTTTAGCTGGGTATAAATAGATCTTTTGTCATTTTTAGGTCAACTTTGGTGCACCTGAGAATAGATAGCCGTTTTTCTTTACTGTATTGTGTAACTTTGTAATAATTTAACATTTTAACAGTGGATTTTCTTCCCTTAATCGTCTATTATGAATTTTATCTTAGTTTCTTCTTTAATTTCTTCATTTTCCATGAGTAGCTAAACCCTTAGCTAGGGTTGTGACCCAACTTTAGTATGGATACTTAATGATTGATTGATTTAGGGCTTATTTATGATTAGGTATATGATATTTAGCCTAGTTCTTGCAATTTAGGATAATAGGCACATACAAGAGCAATTCAGGTTGTAAGCATAGATAAGATTTCACATAGTTGGCATGACAATCGCAGTTTTAATCTTGACTTGAAGTCTAGGCATTTCAACACATGGTTCATATTCTTCGCACATCTTTAAATTATCAAGAATAGTACTTTGAACACATAGAGGCACACCTTTCATGTATATATACTTGCAAAACCAATTCATGTGAAATAACAATCAATACATCAATCAAGTGTTAGTCTTAGAACATTTGCATAGACACCAACGGAGCCCAATTTCTAAGAAGAGGGCATTTTAGCCATACATACCTCAATGGAGCTTTTTCTTAAATCCTTACAATAATTCCGGAACTCTTAGCCACCTCGATCTATTTATGAGAATTACAAGTTGATCCAAAAATTAGAGAGATAATCAAGATTCTAGCTCACTTGAGCATACTCTCAAGCACTAGGTGTGCATTATGAATTTTAAGGTCTTTTGGGAAAAATTCTATCATCATACACCCCATTTGTTACATCCTTAGCTCACAATCTCCCCATACCCTTTTATCATACATGCATGCAAGACAGTCAACCCTTATACCTATGAGCCCATTTGTTAATTACTTAATTTAGTAGGAATTTCGAAATCAAAGGTTAGAGCACAAGTTCTTACCTCTTAGGATGAAGGCCTAGTAACTTTACTTGATAATCTTCATGGATTTGGGCAAGTATTGAGTAGAGGCTTGGTGGGGATCACTTTCTCCCTCTAGAACACTTGCCCGCACTCTAAATGTTGTAGAAATTAGCTCAAGAGGGTCTAATGGGGTGATTTTAACGGAATGGGGTCGGGTTTTAATAGTTAGAAAATGGGAGCCCCAACTCAATCTGCGGTCGCATATGCGACCGCATAACTGATATGCGGCCCGCAAAAGGAGCCGCAAAAGTGGCCCTCAGAACCAGGATACACTGCCCAGGTATGCGACCAATATGCGATCCTCATACCTGTTCTGCGGTCGCATAATGCACCTCAGAACTGCCCCATGCCAAACTCCAAGGAGGCTATGCGACGACTATGCGGCCCGCATATTGATTATGCGATCGCATACTCAAACTAACCAACATACTGCCTCACTCTGCGGTGACTATACGGTCCGCATAGCTATTATGCGGCCGCATAATGGTCTTCAGAAATGCACTTTTCTAGAAAACATTATTCCTTATCTTTTTAGTGCACAGATCAATCCATCAAGCTCGCCGCGAAGAATTTTACAAATTTCTATCATATATTCCTAACTTGGCACTACGAGATTTTGGGTTTTTGAGTGAAAATTTCACGGGGCCTTACACACCTCATCCAGCGCTTTCCTCAGCCGGGCTTCACGACGAAGCAACCCGGACATAAGTCTGTCAAAAGGCCTGCAAAAGGAAACCCAATAAGAAAGGTAAGGTGCGAAATTCAATGGGCCTATGTCGAAACTCACCACGAAGTGAAGCCGATGGGCTTCCTCGAAGGCGAAACGTGCATCTGTTAACCTGGCTCCCTCAGCTCTAAAAGAATTGACTCCGATCGAGACACGGTCGCTCAGACGACCCCGAGTTTCTAGTATCCCCCGAAGCACTATCAGCAAAGTTAAGGTAACAAGCATGTAAAGGCAAAAGATGCAAAGTCCAAGACAATCAGAGACAAGACTTCGGGAAAAGAAGGCGGAAACTCCACCATTCAATAGGAGGATCCAACAAGAAGACAAAAACTTTCACAAATTCAAAGAAAAATAAAAAAAAAAAAAGGGAAAAACTCCACAAATTCAAAGAGGAGGATCCCCCACGGAAAGAAACAAAAGGGAAAAACTCATGCAAAGCAGGGGAAACCTTAAAACAAAAGAAAAAAAAACCTCCAGAAAACGGAAGAAGAATCTCCTACAAGTGCAAAAGAAGTCAAAGCAAAAAAAGGGACATCGAGCCGAACAAGATCAAGCGCTGAAGCATGGTTTGAATGCCGAAGATGCAAACACAGTGCAATGCTCCTGGAGGGATAAGTCACTCTCTAATCCAAATGAATATCCTACCCACCCCAAGCCTACGTTACAAGCCAATATCAAAGCCCTACATGATCCTATTCCAAGTGTTCTCACATTAATGGATACTCACGTAAAGGTCAAGCATATGGTATCTCATTGTATGCATTGAACATCTTTCTGAGTGCGGGTGTACTTTTAAAAATTTCCTAAAAGTAAAAAATAAAATAAAATATACATCAAATATGTATGCAAATTAGGACTTTCTTTTGTGGTGAGGGCACTTGAAGCATGAGGCTAGGCAGAGTTCAAAATCTATGATTGAAGCAAGAAGAACAATTCTTGTCAATATTTAGGAATACATGAGGTGCCAGTTGAAGCTATACGAATTACCCATAAGGTGATCTCGGTTTAATGGAAAGTATATGGTGGAAATTCATATATCCAAAACTAGTTGTTGGTGTTGATACCCAATTTTTTCCACATACTTTTTTAATACATGTGTATACTTTTTTTTGGTCGAAAAGATGTAGTTATATTATAGATAATGAAATACTTATAGGAGAACTATTAAGAAGATGCATAAGAGGCATCAGATATACAAAAGTAGAGTTTGGTACCAATGCCCCCGTATGGGAACCATTACTAGTAATAGAGGTAGTACGTATGCAGTTATAAGCACGCACAAGCATTTTTTATATTTTTTCTATTATTTTAAGAGCTCCAAAATCCATTTATTTCTTCTCTTTTATTTGTAAAATATCCAATAATTATTCTTCAAATTACTTTTATGGTGATTTAATCATCTAAATTCTTTACTTGTGCCAAAATAGTGTTTAAACATTTTCAGTGCATTTTTTGTGATTATATTTATATTTTTAGGCTAAATTGCACATCTTTGCAATAATAGCCCTACTAACGCATAATTACATTATTGATGCATAAAATGATCTTTTATATTTTTAAAATGTTAGATAAGTATTTTAAATCATTTTAATACATGAAAATATTTTTTTTGGAATCCATTTATTATTTTTATAATTATATAATTAATAAAGTGGCTATTTAAAATCTGGCCTGTTTTATTTCAATTTCAGCCCTATTCTAACCCAATACCAGCTCAATTTTTAAATCAAATATACCCAGGCCGAATACCCCACCTTCCCCAGCCCAATACCCGGCCGAGTCCTAGCCGTTGATCATTTTGATCAACGGTCCAAGGCCCCCCTTTCCAAAAATAAACCAAAAGAACCCCCCAAACCCTATCATTTTTATACCGTCCGCCGCCCTGAAACCCCTCTCCTATATCAAACACTCTCAAACCCTAACCCTAATCTGCCACATCGCCGGTCATCTACCGCCTTTCATGGTGTTTCTACACCACCACCAGGCCCTCAATGGCCTTCCTCACGGTAATCTTGCTATCTCTAGGGTCCTTAAGGGATCAGAGCTAGCTGGCTTGCATCTATGGTTCCTTTCTCGCCTGTTTCAGGCCGTTCCAGTGCAATTCTGAGTAATATCTTCATATTTCTCGGATAAACCTATGGGTTTCTAAGCCGGTCTCTCTATTTCTAGGTCATTTTCTAGAAAAACCTAATCTCTTTTCCTGTACCTCTTAGATCTGTAACAGATCTGAGGTTTTTCTGAGCTATTTCCGTGTGTTTTATCGAAAACCTTTTGATTTCTCAAAGCGTCGCTTTACTTTCCCATTAGGGTTTCTGGAGCTTTCTTTTTCAAAACATATTTCTGGTCTTTTTAGTGTTGTTCTCTGATTCTCATATGTTTGAGCGACTTTTTTTGGAAATCGCTTTTTAATCCTAATTTGTTATGTTAAAACTCCAGTTTTAACACTATGTTATAATCCCGAGTTCATTCTTGCTTGTCGATTCTGCTATGTGTGTCTTCGAAGCCCGTGAATATGTTTCGATTAGTGATTTCTACCCCAATAATGTCTTACTATGGTTTCTGATTTGTCTCTTTCTGGCTATACTCAGTACTTGTTGTTCATGGATGTTTATAATGTTTCCCTTAGTATTAGTACTATTTTCCGATTCTTTAAATCCATAATTTCCTGGGATGATACTCTTTAGTGATTTCCGACTACTTTTCCTGTTTTCACAACCTTTAAAATATTTTCTTACCTTGTTATGTGATTGACAGCATTATTGCTCGATTCCTACTATTATTTCCTTAATTAGAACTCTATGTATCTAACCCTAATTGCTTATTCTGTACTTAGGTCTTTTGAACTCTTTCCTTATTCGGTACATGTTTTTTACCGTTTGAAATGACTCCCTTAACTAAGGGAAGACTTGGACTGATTTCACTTTAATTGATTCCATGTTCTCCAATTACTGAACAATTTGATTCTAACCTTATTTACCTAGCTTTCAAACTACTATATATATGCTTTCTTCTACTCTCATTAGACACGAACATTAGTTCACAACTCCCTCACACACTTAAAGCTTTTCTGCTCTCTTTCTTGTTACTTGCTACTATTACTGAATTAGCCGACTGGATGGCAAGGCTAATCATTACACCCTATTTCTCTTCACTTTGTATCTATTCTCCTTAACTGGTATGTTTTGATTTCAATTCAAGTCCTAAACACTATGTGTTTTTCTTGCTGTTTTTGTTTACTAATTACTAGTCTGTTCCTATCTATTATCTGACCTTTCAATATGTACTAGCCTGTTTGGATCACTGTTAGTTCTTCCCTAATTCAAATATGTGATCCGCATGATATGAGTTTGTCGATTCATTGCAGTATGTACAGGCTGTACTCTATTAGTATATATTTGAATGGTTATGTGGTTTGCACCTGTTTTGCAAAACTAATTTGTTACCTTAAGTTATTTTGATGCCATGCCCAATAATGTCTAGTACTTCTATGTCCTTACTGTTGCTATGAAATCCTACTATGTCATCCCCCAATCTCATAAACCCCCTAGGCACTTCTGATTCTATAACTATGTTCTAATTAGCACCTCTGAAATCCATGCCTTAGTGCTTACATTGTTAGCTACTCCTTAATTACAAAAAACTTTTGTTTGTCATATGTTCATTATGTGTATTATGTGTCCCCGAATCCCAATTCCCTTTGCATGAATCATGTGGTTAGGACTCCGTTGGCTATATGGTTGATCTGTTGTTTGTTTGATTACACAATTCTTGTCAAAACTGTTTTACTGCTAACTACCTCACTCGAGTTCTTTTCAATATTGTGCTTCCTATCAAACCTTTCCAAAACTATGTCAAGCACTTTCACTCCACGTCCCTAGGTTCTGCCCCTCTAGTGTGTGACTGCCTTGGGATCCCTCTGAGATCTCTCTGAACTTTGATGGACTGGGGCTGCCTTCCACACTGCACTTACTCATTTTTGGTTATGGAGTATGGGTGTGAGCACTGCCCGGGATCCTTAAGGTCCTTTGGGAACTCTGACACGCCTGGACATGAAACTGGCTATGGCATCTTGGCATTTGAGGCTATGGAAAATCTGGTATCTTCAGGATACTCTTGGGCCTGCTTCAGGCTCCCTATAGTTAACTTCTTCTTTTTCTTCATTTGTTTATGTAATTTATTCAGCTGGTCTGTAATAATTATTTGTAAACAAATGTTGGGGATGGCTAGTGAAACGGGAGGATAGCTATATAATCCTATTAATATCACTAGGGTAGAAAGCATAGGCTTTACATCATTTATATTTGCATTAGAATCCATGTTTTTAGGATCGATACACTCATCCAAATCATGCAAAATATGCACTAGATATCATGTTCCTAGGATTTCATGTCTACTGTTTCAGCATCTCATCCGTCACTAATCCACGTTTTACGTCTATCACTTAGAAATCCTGCTCCTAGGATGATAACAACATTAGCATAAAAACTGTTACTTTTGTGCATTCAGAAGTTATATTTCAATAATTCTGCAACTCTTGTGTGCATTTAGAAATCATGCCTTAGGGATTCTATTTTTAACCATCCTGCATTTGCGTGTGCATATTAGATACCATGTTCTAGGATCCTGTTTACATTTGTTCAAGACGCCTAGTTAATTACTGATTCATGAAAAGTGTTTACTGTGAAAATGGTAACAACAATTAAATTTGTAAAATGGGATTCTAAAAATACGTGATCTATTCCCGAGCTAGTTTGTAAGGGTGATTAGTGCTAAATGTGGAGTAAAATAGTAATGATCGAGCTAGCGAAAACGATAATCGAACCAGTAAGAGATGTTCCAGGACTTAGGACAAGCCAGTAGATACCTCGAGGCCAGACCTCGATCCTACCTCGGGCCTATCGAGGGTAATCTTATCTAGGGTAGTCGGGAAGGGAATAACAGATAAATATACAAGTAAGTAAGGCTTTATATGACCAAGTTTGAGCGAAATGTTTGAAGAACAGATTAAGAAACAACAAAATGCTGAAGATAATCTCGAGATATAATAGGCAAATCGAGAGAATAACTATCGGTTGATATGGCTTAAAACCAGAGAGGAATTTAGAGAAAGAGAGAGAGAATATTATTGCTTTATTTGTAAGGCCAACAGGAGATGTCTTACAAGGTGGTGGTGACCCTTCTTTTATGGAAAAAATGGGCCGTCCAAATATAATAAACAAATACAATAAAAAAACGAGATGTGACAGCATGCATTTCTTCGTAGGAGAACTGGCGTCGAGCCGTTTGGAGAAGTCTCGCGGGCCCCAGTCACATCCCTCGGGGAATATCTTCGCCCATCAGGGTATTAATCGATGCTCGATACAGGCAAGGCATCAGCTAGGTCTCGAGGGGGGAACAGAACCGAGATCCCGTGCCTTCGGGATTTTCTCTTCGAAGCACTATGTCGAGGAAAATTGGTCTCCCGATTTCCCCGCATACAAATAGTCTCTGCATTTCTTAGAGGGAAGTGATAAGAAATGTTTTTGACGCTCCTCCTTGAGGTCCTTGACATGCCATTATGCCGATGGCTCAACCTTTCTCCATAGAAGTCGAGGTTTTTCTCCTTCCCGCTTCTTTAGAACCCTTTGGAAATATTATGATCCCTCGCTTTTCGGGGCTACATCGTCGTTGTTGCCACTCTGTGCCGCCATTTGGTCGTTATCGTTTCATAATCCATGAACGCATTAATTTCACCTGTCATTACGCTTTTCGAAGGCGATAATGCCGCTATCGATTACTTTGTTTTTTCCCTCTATATATATGGGGCTCCCTTGCGATTAGTTCTTCATTCAGGAGGCCTCCTTCGATACATGCTTTTCTCGCTTTCCTCGCCACGTTTCCAGCCTTTGTTGCTCTGCAATGTTCGGGGCCTATGGCCTTAAGATCTTTCATCGGTCAAGCCATGGGCCAGCCCTCGATCTTTCCTGGGCAGGACGGGCTTGTCCTGCTATGATGCCGTTGTTGTTGTTATTGTTGTTGTTGTTGTTGTTGCTGGCTTGGTATAGCGACATAGGAGGCAGTGTCCTCTGATCTAGAGAAAGATTTCGGATTATCTATCGCTGCTCAAGAGGGGGCTCGGATTATACACCGCTGCTCACCCTACTTATTGGCCCGGCATGTTACATCCCCTTTGGATTCCGAGGGGTGTGGTGATTGGCACCACCCGGCCGTTGCATTCTGGGCCGAGGCGACATCTTGAGAAGTGGCTTCGGGGGAAATATGTAGGCAGAGTCCGCGCTAGCTGAATTTTTTGCCCAGCCACTTCTCGCGTTCCTCTGGTATCCCTGCGTCATTTTGCTCTTCTGCCGGCTTCCTTTTGAAGATGCCATTTCGGGAAGGTAGGGATGAGATCCTGGCGGGGGCCGGACTTGTAAGATATTGTCTTTGAGGTCATATGACCGGAAGGATAACTTCGGAAGCGCTACACGTAGGATGCTCTCTTTTGGACTTGTATGCTCCTTGTATTCTCTCCCTTTTTTCTTTTCTTGTAAAACAAGCTTTTGTAATCATGTAAGGTGCAACTGTATATAAGGATTTATATGAATATAAACATGTTTTTACTGGTTTTCTGCTTTCAATCCCTGCCTTTTTCCGGTATATCCTTATGTCTGTTGAAAGCCTTAGTTTGTTGTCGACCGCTGATGAAGCGTTTTCCCGAACCCTGTGTTGGTTCGGCGTGGCCTTCATCGAACCCGGTAATCAAGCTTCCGACCGAGTTTAAGCCGACCCGACATATTCAGGCCGTCGACTCCCTCGGATTACGTGGAGATAGTTAATGGCATCTTGGGTTCCTCGGGAGAGGCGTTGAGAGGCGATCATATGGGGGGGGGGGGTCCTTTCTGGACCATAGATAATTCTCCGGAATGTGTTTGAATTTACTTCGGACATTCGACCATGTGGGGGAGTTACTTTGATTTTGCTTGGAGCTTTCGATAAATTTGAAACAGCCTTGTTACTTTGCCACTCGACATGGGTTCTTTTCGGTCCCTCTGTTGGCCGGCCCGAGTGACCGGTGCTATGAGGGTCTCCCGAGTTATGCTGAATTTCGAGGCCTATGGGGGTAATGCCCAAAATGTAGGTCATCTTTTGGTACCCCAGAGACTTTATTGATCTGGGTGTGCATGATCCTCCCAGGCCGCCTGAGATATATTTCTGCTTCCTTTTTGGCGTTTGTTTGCTCTTGCGCCCTTCGGGGCTTTTGGGGATGATACCCCGGATGGAGGTCATCCTCGGGTGCACTGGTGGGCCCTGTTGATGTGGGTAACTCCTTCAGAGAGCGTAAGGTTGGCTCTCGGCGTCTACTCCTACAGAGTGGAAGTCGCGAACTCGGGCGTATGTCTTGTTGTCCGGCGTTGGTGCTTTGGGGCTAATCGGGGCCTCTTTATTTGGGGAAGGCGCGTACTGGACTTCAGGCGAGTCGAAACCTTCTTTACTTGTTTCAGGGGGATAAGGAGATGTCCTGCAGGGGTGTATCTCGTATTTTCCTTCTTGTACATGAAGCTCCCTTTTGTGGACTTGCGATGGCTTTAGATCCGGGCCGGTTCTTTTAGGACCTGAGCCTTGGATAATCTCGAGCATGATCTTCGAGGTTCACCTCAACATGTCCTGCGAGAATGCCCCGGTTCAGATGAATGTGATCGAGAGACCTGAGTCTGGACTTTCGAAGGTCAGGGCCGGGGTAATCGATGCTGAAGTTGTATCAAGTCGACCTAGGACTGATCGAGAGATGGAGACTTTGTATGGAGGAAGCTGCTGCCGTTCAGTCCGAGTTGAGTCGAGCCCTCGATCGCGATGAGAGGATCGAAGAACGTGTTTTATGTTGGAACCTGGAGGGAGGTGTTCGAGGAAGCTGGACCAACATCCTTTGACTGCGTAGGCAGTAGCGGGAAATATGTAGATAGGAGGATTTTTGTGGTGATTCGGGCCAGCAGCTTTGATCCCTTGGAAGAGTTTAGATGCGCCAAGGGAGCGATGTTTGATGCCGAGTCCCTGATATCTTCAGGTTCAGTCTCTGAGTCGTGTCACGGCTTGAGCTCCGATTGGCCTTCCACTTTCTTCCCGTCTTTCTGGGAGGAGGGTGATGACTCTATGTGCTCCTGGATAGAATCATTTTTGCGGGAGCCTAGGGATTTGTCGCAACTGTTGATAGCATCATTGGGGCTATGCTTTTAGGCGTATGGTGATTGAATTGCCCTCGGGTTCAGTCTCCGAGTTGGGATCCTAACTCGGGCTTATTTTACCTTCGAACCCGTTTGGGCTGGCGATGATGATTTTCATTCTCTGCCTTTGGGAGTTTGGCAATTTTCTTGTAGCTAGTCTCCGAGTCAGGAGATAACGCTCTTCGTGTCGTACCTACGGGCGTGCTATAATCCTTGGGTCCAGTCTCTGAATCGTGTCGTGATTCGAGCTACAATTAGCCTTTGACACTTTCAGAGGTTCCGGTTGGCGATAATGCCCTTTGCTTCCCGCCCTTGGGCGTTTGATGATCTTCTGGGTCCAGTCTCCGAGTCCCGTTGCGCTTCGAGCTGTAATCGACCCTTGAATTTCATCAGAGTTTTTGGCCAGCGATGGTAACCTTCTGCGTTGCTAGGCCATTGGGACCTTTTAGCGTAAGGCTTGTAGGCATGCCTATTTGGCGACAGTGGCACTTATGATGTTTGGTCGTAGAGACCTTTCAATATAGGGCCCGAAGGCTTGCTTAGCCGGCAACAATGGCACTTACGGTGTTTGGTCGTAGAGACCTTTTGATATGAGGCCCGGAGGCTTTGCTTGGTTTAACTATTTTGGATCCGATCTCCGAATAGGGTTACGATTCGAGCTCTCTTTAATCCTCAAGTTGTCAATTTTCAATTTGATGGCCGTAGAGACCTTTCAGTGTGAAGCCCGAAGGCTTTGCTTAGCCGGCGACAATGGCACTTATGCTGTTTGATGTGAGGCCCGGAGGCTTTTGTAGGCTTTGTTTTCCTCTCGTTAAGATCTTATTGATTATTTTTCTTGACCCGTCGTTGGTTCTAAAAGAACCTCGATTTCAAGTCGTAATGGGCGATGTTTTGAGCACCTCGGAAGGTTCATAGCCCATAGGTTGAGTAGATCGACGCTTTTTCGATTTTGGAGCCAACATGGTTGGGACTCGTTTTTTGCCTGTTGAGGGAAGCCTGTGTTTTAACCGGTTCATTCCAAAGTAGATTCAGAGGATTTTTTAGCAACAGTCAGGCGTCCCCGAGTCGCATTTTTTTTGGGCTGTAGCAGCCATTTCGACCGTAGTCGTGTGCATTTGGCCGGGGCCATTTTGTATCCCGAGAAGCAGTTTTAGGCATCCACACGATGGTATGCCCTTTAGGGATTCTTACAAATGCGACGTGTAGCCTAAACTACGGGATTTTTCATGCCTGTTGAGGTCTTACAGTTTGCCATGCCTGTTAGGTCTTACAGTTTATCACGCCTGTTGAGGTCTTACAGTTTATGATGCCTGTTGAGGTCTTACTGTTTATCATTCCCGTTGAGGTCTTATAGTTTATGGAGAATAGATCTGGTTTTGCCGAGGCTGCCCGTTAGGGTCTTACAATTTCGGATTTTCCAGTGCGTGGCGATTGGCGACAGTCTCCGAGTCGTCGAGTTTGCTTGAAGACAACTTTTCACGAGCTCGGAGCTGTTTATGGGGGCTTGGAGAGCCCGGAGATGTTTTTCGGGGGCTTTGATGAGCCCGAAATTTCGACCCCGGGGTCGTCCAGATGTCGGAATTCCTAAGTTTCCGAGTATCTCGGGACATATTTCGTGGAGATGTCCCCATTGGGGGCGTGCCGAGAATTTTTTTTCTTTTTGCAAAGCAAGGCGTTAGAGAAATACTCTTCATCTACTGATGCGATATATGTGTTGTCGAGTTGGTTCGACCGGTATTTAAGCCAATTCGGGCTGCTTGTTGATTCTGACGTTGCATTGTTTTTGTCTAGGAGCCTTTCTTTTCTCCTAAAAGAAAGAGGGTGTTTTTTGATTGCCTGATATAATAATACATGTTCTCATCTTAACGAGATTTTTCTACTTTGACCGCTTTGACCTGATACATCATTTCTCTGTATGGATCTTTATTCAGCGCTCCTCTGAGTCTGGTGGATTTCAAGAAGGATGCTCCCAGCTGCTTCGGAGGCTGGCCGTAAAGATGGCTTCGAGCGATTTGCGTGGAGTTTTATCTCCTTGTGGCTTTGCGGGCGTTGCCTCATTAAAAACCTTGCCGGTTAAATCCCTTCTTCTTTTTGGGATAAAAACTCGGTCTAAGGAAAAGAGTGCAACAGGCGCGCCTTTATTGGGGTGTCTCGAGATCTTTGGATAGTGCTGGTGTCTCGATATTTCCAACCAAGTCGGGCGCGCCTTTCTTGGGAGTCCTCGAGGCTTTCGGGCAGTGCCTGCACGAGGGTTAATTTTTATTTTGAAAAAAAAATAAAAGAAACAGAGGTACCTTGAGATGGGATACTTCTGGGTGCTGACTTGCTTTGATCGTCCGCGGTCGGGCAGGCGACGCGGGTTTATCTTTGTGTTTTGTCATACCTGCCCGTGGTTGAGCCCTGATTCGCTAGTGGGCTTATTCGGGGGCGGAGGCAAGGGGACCGAGAGTGCATCGTGCTTTGCGGACATTTCTCTCGCCGCGTGCTGCTCTCCATGGATGGTTTTGACCTCGTCCTTTGTTGGGAATTTTATCATTTGGTTGAGAGTGGATGGTACTGCTCTCATGCAATGTATCCATGGTCGTCCGAACAAGGCGTTGTACCTCATGTCTCCTTCGATGACGTGGAACTTGGTATGTTGGATTACGCCGGCCACAGTGGTGGGTATGATGATATCCCCTTTCGTTGTTTCGCTCACCATGTTGAACCCGTTGAGGACTCGAGTGGCAGGTACGATTCATTCAGTTAAACCGAGCTGTTCTATTACCCTTGACCTGATAATATTGGCCGAGCTACCTGGATCCACGAGTACACATTTTATCTGGAAAGAATTTACAAGGAAGGAAATTACTAGAGCGTCGTTGTGGGGTTGAGACAAAGCATCTGTATCTTCTTCACTGAAGGTAAGGGCGTCATCGGGCATGTATCCTCGAGTGCGTTTCTCCTTTGTGATAGATATTTTTGTTTTCCTCATCATGGGTTCTTGCGGGGTATCGGCGCCGCCCATGATCATGTGGATGATGTGCTAAGGTTCGTTTACCTCATTCTTCTTGGCTGCCTCCCTGTCTCGAAATTGATTTTTGGCCCGATCGCTGAGGAATTCTCGGAGGTTCCCTTTGTTGAGCAGCCGGGCTACCTCTTCTCGTAGTTGATGGCAATCCTCGGTTCGGTGGACATGTGTGTTGTGGAACTCGCACGTCAAGTTGTAATTTCTCTGCAAAGGATCCGACTGTATTAGTTTGGGCCATTTTGTATCTCGGATTTTGCTGATAGCGAACGCGATGTCTGATACGTCGACGCTGAAATGGTATTCCGATAAGTGAGGTGCGTTGACTGGTCCCATGTTTCGGTCAAACCGGGTCCTGTTGATGACCCCTCAAGGATCCTGTCCTCGATCCATCCTCCTATCATTGTGGTGCAGATTGCGCTTTGGGGCGTTCCTTCTGTTTTCGAGGTACGGCTGATACCGTTCTTTGCTTGGCTTCATCTCTTTTGTCGGGAATCTTCTTGGGTACACCGAGCCCGATGAGGACCCTAGCTGGTCATCCTCTGCCCTGATCTTCGATTGATACTGGTTGTGGACGTCTGACCAGGTTAAGGCCGGGTATTCGATCAGATTTTGTTTCAGTAGTTTCGAAGCCATGTAGCTCCGTTCATTCAGGCCTTGGGTGAAGGCCAGCACCACCCAGTCGTCGGAGACTGGTGGTAACTCGATTCGTTCCATGTGGAACCCAGACACGAACTCCCGCAGCATCTCATTTTCTCTTTGCTTGATTTTGAAAACATCGGACTTCCTTGTCGCTACTTTAATGGCTCCGATGTGTGCTTTTACAAAAGAGTCCGCTAACATGGCGAATGAGTCTATGGAGTCGGGGGCCAGGTTATGGTACCACATCATGGCCTCCTTTGGTAGTGTTACTCATAACTTTTTCAATGGTACGGATGCAATCTCGTCACTCTTTATGTCGTTACCTTTTACTGCGCAGGTATATGCAGTGACGTGTTCGTTGGGGTCGGATGTGCCATTGTACTTAGGGAGTTCCGGCATTCTGAACTTCTTCGGGATAGGTTTCGGCGCCGCTTCTTCGGGGAATGGCCTTTGAATGAATTTCTTTGAATCTAGACCCTTAAGGACCGGAGGGGCGCCAGGGATCTGATCGACCCTAGAGTTGTAGGTTTCGACCCTTTTATCGTTGGTTGCGATCATTTTCTCTCCCGATTCGATCCTTTTGGTGAGGTCTTCGAGTAATTTCACGATAGCGGGGTCAGCCACCGGCTCGTTGTTGCTTGACCTTTCGAGTACCCGCTCTGCGGGGGGGCTTTATCTGGTGCCACTGTACTGGGGCTTCTTGGGTGGCTCTATAGCTGAGTGATTGCTAGTTGCTGTGTCTGCAACATTTCAAAGATAACGTGAAGACTAACTTTCTGTTCTTCCCAGGCCGGGGTTTTTTGCGCTTCTAGTTGGTCGCTGTGTCGTACGCTCCTGTTAGTGTGAGACGTTTCGTCTACTTGCTGAGCATCCTACGAATCCGCGTCTACTGGGATTGGTCCGGGAACACCGTCAGGATTCTGTGGAGGTGCTCTGACGGCCGGAATGGCCATGCCGTTTTCCCCGTGGTCTTCGGGGTTGTTTTTCTCAACCCTGTTTATCGAGCCGGACATTTTGACCTACAATCAAAGAGTTCTCGGGCAAGAAAAAGTGTGAAAGATATCGTGCATTTAAGTGAAGAAACTAGCAAGAAAATAATCACTATTATTTTTAGCACCACGGTGGGCGCTAAACTGTTTACCGTGAAAATGGTAACAACAATTAAATTTGTAAAATGGGATTCTAAAAATACGTGATCTATTCCCGAGCTAGTTTGAAAGGGTGATTAGTGCTAAACGTGGAGTAAAATAGTAAAGATCGAGCTAGCCAAAACGATAATCGAACCAGTAAGGGATGTTCCCGGACTTAGGACAAGCCAATAGATACCTCGGGGCTAGACCTCGAGCCTACCTCGGGCCTATCGAGGGTAATCTTATCGAGGGTAGTCGGGAAGGGAATAACAGATAAATATACAAGTAAGTAAGGCTTTATGTGACCATGTTTGAGCGAAATGTTTGAAGAATAGATTTAGAAACAACAAAATGATGAAGATAATCTCGAGATATAATAGGCAAATCGAGAGAATAGCTATCGGTGGATATGACTTAAAACCAGAGAGGAATTTAGAGAAAGAGAGAGAGAATATTATTGCTTTCTTTGTAATGCCAACAGGAGATGCCTTACAAGGTGTTGGTGACCCTTCTTTTATAGAAAGAAAGGGGGCGTCCAGATATAATAAACAAATACAATAAAAGAAGAAGATGTGACAGCCTGCATTTCTTTGTAGGAGAACTGGCGTCAAGCCGTTTGGAGAAGTCTCGCGGGCCCCAGTCACATCCCTCGGGGAATATCTTCGCCCATCAGGGTCTTAATCGATGCTCGATCTGGGCAAGGCATCGCCTAGGTCTCGAGGGGGGAACAGAACCGAGATCCCGTGCCTTCAGGATTTTCTCCTTGAAGCACTATGTCGAGGAAAATTGGTCTCCCGATTTCCCCGCATACAAATAGGTAATAAAAATACTCTCACATTGTGATGTTTTCTGAATAAAACTGGTAGTATTCTCTACATTCTCAGATTCGTATCAATTAGAATAGCCTGCTCTTATGGTAAAACGGCTCCTGAACTATAATGATTCTAGTAATTATTATGCATGATCCCACGCCTAGGCAAGCCTTAGGTGATGAATCTTTATAAAACAGGAAAACTGTTTTTGCTTGTGTTTACTGCTTAAAGATTCTCAGGTCTAAAATCAATAGGCAAATGGGCTCAGTTCTTCACACTTGGGCCCTAATTCGATACTGTATACTGTCTGCTCATCTAGATATCATGTTCTAAGGTTTTCTCTTAAATGCTTAAAAACAGTTGTCTGAGACGTGCATTTGCTCGTTATGTTTGTTGAGGTAAATGTGAGCCTTTAGTTGTTCCCTTTTTTAAAATACAGTCCAACTTGTTTTGATTGACGCCTAGATTTTTCTCCTTTAAATGCCTTAGGATGGTCTAGAACTAACTAAAACTAGAGGTCCTAAATACCTTCGGGACCATGAGGAAGGGACGGGTAGTGCACGCATAGGACATCTATCAAGGTTATTATAACGCTTTAGGCCATGACCAAGGGGAGGGAACTGGGTTGTAAGGATATGATGACTACGCACAAATGTCTTGTGTAGCCCCTCATTGAGGAGTGATTACCGGGCATTGTGTGGGGTGATCCTGTAGGCTAACCAACCTAGGACCCCCTTTCCTAACTCCCGTTGTTTAAAAGAATTTACTTTTCTTTATATATGTGCAACCTGTTCAAACCCTTTCCCTTGTTTCATTACTTGAATGTCAAAACATGCCTTTACTTGCACGTACGTGGTAAAACTGTTTATCTGTTTGTTTGACTAGTTCACATGAATATAAGTTCGGCCGGGACCCACTTGTGGACCGCGAAGAGTGCCTAACACCTTCCCCTCAAGGTTATTTCGAGCCCTTACCCTAAATCTCTGGTAATGCAAACTAGTCCATGATTTAATTTCTCAAGGTGCCCGAACGCACCATAATGCGTTAGGTGGCGACTCTTCAAAAACCCAATTCCCAAAAGGAAACGAGTTGATTCCCCCATGAAAATGTCGGAACCCGGACCTTTTTCCCCGAGGAGGAAAAAGGAGGGCGCGACAGCATGGCGACTCTACTGGGGATATTTAGGCTCTTACCATAACGAACTTATGAATTAGTCCAAGCTTGCTCTATCCCACGTACCCTTTCCCCTTATTTGAATTTAACTATTTATTTTTAAGCATTTATTATTTCTTTATCTCCTGAAACTGACATGTCTCTTTGTTTCTTCTTCTGTAACCGTCTTTCAATTATTTAAATACTGCATTTATTATTTTCTTACGTGCAAATACTTGACAACATGCTATTACTGTTGCATATACTCCACTTCATATTCCACTCGTGCGTATCAAAATCCTATAGCAACGCTTGATGAGTGGTTGCGCTCTTCCAATTTATTACCCTTAAATTCGGAAAGGCTTATTTGCGGTAAAACTAGTCGATCAGCGGTGCAGTCGACGGTTCCGTGCCTTTCCCCCTCAAGTTGTCCGCTTGAGGGTACCGGTCTGACCCCCATAGTAACCTTACTCTGATCGTAATGGTGCATGCATCATGGTCAAACCTAGTCGGATTAATATGTTGTCCACATAATAATACTTTAAGAAAAGCCTTATCCAAGTCCACCTGGGTTTCAATAATCCCAACGGACACAACCACGTTATGTGCATTAATTTGGAGAACTAAATGCCAATATGCTAATCATGAATGTACAAATAGTCGAATCTGGTGGGGGAGAAGGGTCTAACCTTTTGTTATGCAGAAAATAAGGCACGAAGTCCCTAGGTTCGGCATGGTTTAAATCTCACCTTTGCTGTTGTCTGCTGCTGGACGTACGTGACCTAGGGAATTTGATCGATGAAGCCAAGAGCATCAAACCTGGAGAAGGTCCTTCTGGGACCAAGTAGACTAGATTTATTTGCTTTCCTAAAATGTAATAAGGCCGAGTGCCAATTCTGACTTACTTTTTCTATTATCTTAGTGTCATTTTGGGATTCGTCTGTTTTTCATATTATGAAATGAGGCATTTGTTGGCATCTAAAGTTCTCCAAATCTATTTGTCGCTAGGCCTACCTCGGGCACAACGAGGCTCCAAAATTAGGATACGAATTTACATTCCCGCAATATGGGTTTAAATATTGCAACACTTCAGAATCCTTACTAACTTGTTACCTTTTTGTTTTTCCTTTATTTTTGATTATTCCCATACCCTAAGGTTGGTTCACACATACTGGCTTCATCAGCATACCTAAAGGTCTTCCACATCCTTCTCTTCCAAGTGATCCTAAAAGCAAAGGAAAAGTCAAAATAGATGGTACAATGCAGTGCAATAGTTGAGGAGGATGAGGAAGAAGGCCTCACTATTCAGACTGTGAAGAAGGGAGCTGTTCTCAGAAACTGGACAACCACACCATCCTGGGCCCACCGAGTCCCTGGGTAGCTTGGCATATTTTTTTTTTTTGCAGCCACTCTAGGCATTTAAAATTTTTAGTAACTTTGTTTTAAAGACTTGCTTGTTTCAAAATAAATGCTCGATTCATTGAGTCGTATTTGTCTGGATGTTGTTTAATTGTAATAAAATGCATTTGCTCTTTATTATTCATTACTATTTTCTACACTTTTTCTTTCTATAGCTATTACTTTTACAGATGAACCGGTAACTGTCACATGTAATGAGGCAACGCGACATGAGAACAGTGATTCAGATGAAGAAGACGAGATACCCGAGGAAGTTGTCAGGGAGGTGGAAAACTTTGATAATAAGCCTAAGTCCAACATGGACGAAACCGAAGCAGTAAATATGGGAGACGCCGAAACTATCAAGGAGACACGCATCAGCATTCACTTATCACCAACAAAAAAGGAAGAGTACATTGCTTCTTAAGGGAGTACGAGGACATTTTTGCATGGTCATATGATGACATGACAGGTTTGAGCACATCCATAGTGGCTCACAAGTTACCTACCAATCCAATGTGTCCGCCGGTAAAGCAGAAACTAAGAAAGTTCAAACCAGACATGAGCCTGAAAATCAAGGAGGAAGTTACCAAGAAGATCAAAGCTAAAGTTCTCAGGGTGGTTGAGTACCCAACCTGGTTAGCCAACATTGTGCCAATTCCGAAGAAAGATGGGAAAGTTAGAGTATGTTTTGACTATCGGGATTTAAACAAAGCAAGTCCCAAGGACGACATTCCACTGCCGCGCATACACATCCTGATCGATAATTGCACCAAGCATGAACTCCAATACTTTGTAGATTGCTTTGCGGGTTATCACCAGATCTGGATGGATGAAGAAGACGTAGAGAAAATAGCTTTCATTACACTATGGGGGGTACACTGCTACAAAATGATGTCGTTCGGTCTGAAGAATGCTGGGGCTACTTACATGAGAGCCATGACAACCATCTCCTATGATATGATACACAAAGAAATAGAGGTGTATGTGGACGGCGTCATTATCAAATCCAAGAGGGTCGCATATCACATAGCAGACTTAAGAAAGTTATTTGACAGGCAGAGGAGGTATAACTTGAAGCTAAACCCCGCAAAGTGTGCATTCAAGGTTCCCGCAGGAAAGTTACTGGGATTCATATCAGTCGTCGAGGGTCGAGCTAGATACATCTAAAGCCAAGGCTATTGAGGAGTTACCGCCACCTAGGAGCAAAAAGGACGTGATGAGCTTCCTAGGACGTCTCAACTATATCAGTCGCTTCATAGCACAGTCCATAGTCATATGTGAACCCATCTTCAAGATGTTGAGAAAAGATGCCGACACAAGCTGGACCGAAGACCGTCAGAACGCCTTTGACAAAATCAAGGAATACATGTCCACACCACCGGTCTTGGTCCCGCCAGAGCTGGGACGGTCGTTGCTACTCTATCTATCCGTATCGGATAGAGTCTTCAGATGCGTTCTGGGACAACATGACGAGACAGGGAGAAAAGAGCAAGCCATATACTACTTGAGTAAGAAGTTCACGCCTTACGAAGCATGGTACTCTCTGTTGGAACGCACTTGTTGTGCTTTGACCTAGACGGCGCAGAAATTGAGGCATTACTTCTGTGCCTACACCACATACCTCATATCCAGGATGGACCCTTTGAAGTATATGTTTCAGAAACCCATGCTGATTGGAAAGTTGGCCAAGTGGCAGATACTGTTAAGTGAGTTCGACATCGTCTACGTAACTCAAAAGGCGGTCAAAGGACAATCATTGGCAGATCATCTTGCCGAGAATCCGGTGGGAGGAGAATACGAACCCTTGAAAACATATTTTCCTGACGAAGAGGTGTCATTTGTAGGAGAAGACATTACTGAAGCATATGACAGTTGGAGGATGTTCTTTGATGGAGCTACAAATTTCAAAGGGGTAGGCATTGGAGCAGTTTTGGTATTAAAAACAGGTCAACATTATCCGGTATCTGCTAAACACAAAATTCCCTGCACTAACAACATGGCGGAGTATGAAGCTTGCATACTAGGACTCAACATGGCAGTCAACATGAACATTCAAGAGCTGCTAGTAATTGGGGATCCAGATTTGCTTGTGCACCAGGTACAAGAAGAGTGGGCCACCAAGAATTCCAAGATATTGCCATATCTGCACCATGTGCAGGAATTGAGAAAGAGGTTCACCAAGATAGAGTTTCGGTATATACCTAGAATTCAGAATGAGTTTGTCGATGCATAGGCCACTTTGTCTTCTATGATACATCATCCGGACAAGAACTTCATTGATCCCATCCCAATAAAGGTCCATAATCAACCGGCTTATTTTGCCCAGGTCGAGGAATAGATATATGGAATGCCTTGGTTCCATGACATGAAGGAGTATTTGGCGAAAGGAGAATATCTAGAGCATGCAGACCACACTCAGAAACACACACTTTGGAGATTGTCCCAATCACTTATTCCGAGAGGAGAGTGATGCCATGGCTAAAGTTCCAGACCTCGAGGCCCAACTCCGGTTAGCCTGTGACAGTGCTTCCACTCAAGCAGACGCGATTGTGAAGCTCGAATCCGAGCTTTTGAAGGTAAGGGTCAAGATCGTTGATGCACGAGCTTGTTTAACGTGAAAATGGTAATAAAAATTAAATTTGTTGATGGGACTCTAAAAATACGTGATCAATTTTTATGCTAGTTGTAAAGCATGATGCTATGTGTATGAATTTTAAGGACGAAATGCACGCTAGAATAGAGTTATAATCGAATCGATGAGTTAGCTATTTAGGGCCTCGAGCTAGTCGGCTTGGGGCCTCGAGGTCGACTCCCGGGCTCGGGCTCGAGCTATTAGGGGCAGTCGGGGAAGGGCTAATAGTTGTGATATAATTAAAGGAGGCTCTTGATGGCCAAAGATAAGCAATAAATGAAGAACGAGTATGAAGATAATAAGTAAGAGCAACAATATCGAGAGAGTATGTTAGAGAGAAAAGAGAGAGAGTTATCATATAATTTGTGTAGAATAGTTGGAGCAACAATAGTTGTTTAAAAAATGGTAAGAATCCCCTTTATATAGAAGGGGAAACCTTATATGGTACGACATAAATTAATTGTAAAGATATGGAGACGGGACAACTAGATGTGACACCCTGATTCGGGTTCAGAGTAGGCCAGCTAGGCTTTGTCAGACTTAGCCGTGTGTCTTGGGAACTCCCCATTTTTTACTCTATCCTCGGTCGATATTCCCTTTAGGCCGGGTGTCGACGAGCTCCGAGGATGGAGACTCGAGCGCGTCTTCGCAGCCTCGAGGCTTCGAGGTCACCCTCTGAAATGCCTTAATGACGGGAAATTGGACCTTGTGATTTTGCCGTATACTGATAGTCTCCGCGTTTCCTAGAACGAAATGATAGGAAACTATTTTAATGCCCAACTCTTCAGGTTCCTCGTGACGACGTCATACCGATAACGCAACCTATGACGTGAGACTTCATGATAACCGGGACATCCTATGGACTTTTCTTTTCGGTGCCATTCAATGCACTGTCGATTCCAATCTTTAAGGTCATAATACCGCCGTCGACTCATTTTTCAATGGCGCATTGATTGCGCCTGCCGATCCGTCTTTCAAAGGAATTGATGGCCATGTTATCACCCCCTATATATGGGAGCCTCATGGGATTAATTTTCCATCCAAGTCTCTTCATATATTTACCACATCTTCCTTTCTTTCCATCCTCAACCATCATTCTCCATGATTGAGGACCATGGCCTCGCGATCGTGTAGCCGTGATTATATCGGTCGCGGCCCTTGAACTTCCCTTAGTTGAGCGAGATTTTGCTTTTTCGCCGTTGTTGTTATTGTTGTTGTTGTTGTCATTCCGAGATGTCAATACAGGGACGACCGACATCTTTCGGTCTAGAAGGACGTTCGGACTCTACACCGCTACTCATGAGGGCGCTAAGACTATACTACGCTGCTCACCCTCCTACCCTGGCCCGGCGCATTACACCCATTTTGGATTCCTTGGAGTGTGGTGGCGGTTGTTTACTAACTGTTGCATCTCGTTCCGGGCGACGTTCCAAGAAGTGGCTTTATAATAGTAGTACTAGCGGAGTTTGCATCAGCTAGATTTTTCACCCAGCCACTTCTTCGCTCCTTTTGGCTTCTCTTTCGTCATTTTGCTCTTCTCCATCGCTTTCCCCATCTACATCTTCCCTTTTGAAAGCTGCCATCCTGGTGGTCGATGTAAGGCTTCGAGGAGATGGCACTTTCCAAGATATTGTCTTTGAGGTTATGCGCCCGAGAGGAAGATATCTGAAGATGATGCTGTCGAGGTCGCACCCTTGAGAATGGGCTAGGCTCTAGGCTTTTATTTCATGTGTCCCCTTTTGCCTCTTTGTTTCTGTGTAAAAACCCTTGTGGGCTTTTGTAATCATATGTAAGGACCCCCCGCGGGCTGTTGTACCCAAACGTTTATGAATATAAGAATATTTTCTCGACTTTCGTCTTTGATGTTTGCCATTTTCTTTAACACTTGTGGAGACTCTGGATGTATGCCTCTACTGTCTATTGTCAATATCTAACTCGGTGTGGGAGTATTCGTTCTGGCCTTTGGTCGATAGAAACGACAGTTCTTTTGTAATTTAACTATTTGGTCTGTAATAATTTGTAACAAACATTAGGATTGGCTAGTAAAAATGGATGGGGCAATTATGCATGTTTTAAGGGTAGATATCCTGCCTATAGGACCTTTTAATAAATTCTGCCTGTTTTACTTCCCCACTTAGATAACATCCCTATAGGATCTCTTTAATAAATTCTGCGTGTTTTACTTCCACACATAGACATCATGCCTATAGGATCTAATGGCTATATTCGGACATCATGCCCCAAGGTTAAAATCAGCTTCGAAATTAGATATCATGCCTATAAGATTTTCATAGAAATCATAGGAATTTCGCAATGATCAAATAAATCCTGCCTACTCTGCATCTTGATCAATTAGACACCATGCCTATAAGATTAAAATTAGCTATAATAGAAAGCATGCCTATAGGATCCAAATCGCTTGTTTAGAATTGTTTACTGTATTACTACACTCCTAATCAACAGTAGATATCATGCTCCTAGGACATCACTATTACGCCTAGGCAAGCCTTAGGTAATAATAATGATAAAATTAAATCCTCCCCTATTTAATTAGCAACTGCTATAACCGGCAGGCAGGCCTGATTCGGACTTCTTATCTGAGCTATATAATGAATCGGGTTCTGACTCAAATCCCCTACCATAGGACTTTTAAAATTCAGACTTTAACTGTGTTGAGTCGTGCTATTTATGTGTATTATTTGCTGAGGATTGTATGAGCCTTCTAATTGCTTACATGTTTCCCCTTTGCATGTAGTCCTACGTGTTTTTGTATGTCGCCTTAGCATTTTTACCTTTAAACCTAAGAGTCAGCCTAAATCCTCCCTCTTATAAGAATAGTAGTCCTAAAATTCCTCCAGGATTGATACGAATGGTACGGGTAATAGCACACAATAGAGTTCGAGACCAATCCGCACTTTAAATACCTTTACGAGGTGGGAATGGTAGATATGGGTATGATGACCGGTGCGCTAATACCACGTGTAGCCCCTCTTTTGAGGAGTGATTACCGGGTATTGCATTGATGTGATCCATATTACAAACAAACCTAGGACCCATGTACATTCATCAGCATGCTTAGTTATAACTCTTTCAAAACTTTGTTTTATTTAATCATTTTCAAACACTCGTGTATTTAAAATCCCCTCTTATTTGAGCCTTGTTTGTTTACTTGTTAATTGCACTAATTCGCAAAGAACTATCTGGCCGGGAACCACACTAGTGGATCCTGATGGGTGCCTAACACCTTCCCTTTGGGATAATTTCAAGACCTTACCCTATATCTGGTTATCAAACGTAGTTGTAGTTGAACCATATAGGTGCCCTAATGCACCTTAAAATCGTTAGGTGGCGACTCTTCAAAATTGCAAAACCCCTTTTCCAAAAGGAAAGAGTTGGCCCAACCAAAATGTCATAAACCCGATTCCGTGAAGGAAAAGGGGGCGCGACAACCACTCATCAAGCATTGCTATAGGATTTGATACACACGAGCGGAATATGATGTTGAGCATGATTTATGCAACAATAAATAGCATATTGTCAAGTATTTGTACGTAAGAAAAAAATGATAAATGCAGTATTAAAATAACTGAAAGACAATTACAAAAAGAAAACAAGGAGACAAGTCAGTTTTAGGAAACAATAAATGCTTGAAAATAAGAAGTTCAATCCAAATAAGGGGGAAGGGAAAGGTTGTATCAAAATAAAGCATGCTTGGGACTAATTCAGAAAAACAAGTTCGTTATGGTAAGAGCCTAAAATATCCCCAGCAGAGTCGCCATGTTGTCGCGCCCCGTTTTTCCTTCGTGGGGAAGCCCGAGTTTCGACATTCATGGGGGAACAACTCGTTTCCTTTTGGGAATTGGCTGTTTGAAGAGTCACCACCTAACGGATTAGGTGCGTTAGGGCACCTAGAGCAATTAACTCATGTAACCAGTTTGCATTACCAGAGATTAGGATAAGGGCTCGAAATAACCTTGAAGGGAAGGTGTTAGGCACCCCTCGCGGTCCACAAAGGTGGGTCCTGGCCTAACTATGTGAATTAGTCAATCAAGTAAGCAGTCTCAGCACATATTTGCCGTATACTGAGTTGATTAGTCAATCAAGTAAGCAGTCTTAGATGGTTCAATGCACATATATGAAAGTAAAGAGGTTTTGACAGTTTAAAAACATATATGTAAAGAATAAGAAATTTAGATAGTTTGAACACACGTGAATTGGGAAAGGGAAGTCCTAAGTTGATTAGCCTATAGGATCAATCCGTGCAATGCCTGGTAATCCTCCTCAACTAGAGGGGCTACACGTGACATTAGCGCGCAGGTTATCGTATCCCTTTACTGCCCATTACCCTCCCCTTAGTGGTTATAAGCGAGTTTAATTAACGAACTCTAAGCGTGCTTTACCCGTCCCTTCCCTATGGCCCCGGAGGAGTTTAGGACCTCTAGACTCAGGTAGTTCTAGACAATCTTAAGGTGTTTAAAAGGCAAAAGTCTAGGCGATAACAAATAACGCACAGGACTGTCAATTAAGGAAGCAGATAAAAGGCTCATATTTACCTCCACATATATGTAGGCAAATAAGCAGCACGTCTCAAACAACTTATTTTTTCAAAAAAAATCAGAAAACCTAGGAACATGATATCTAGATGAACATTACAGAACATAACATGCAGCGTTTGTTTTAAGGGAATTGGCAGAATCCTAACCAGTTTGCCTACTGGTTTTATAGCCTGTTAAGCCTGGACAATTTCACACATAAACAGAACATGATTTCACAGTTATCTAACGGCCTAAGGCTTGCCTAGACGTGTATATGCAGTCATAATCTTGGAACCACTTAAGCAATTTGATGTTCTTTCATCCTATAGGCATGGTGATCTATGTGATGAATATATAGTAGGTGATGTTATACTGATTCATGCCATAATATGGTACCTATGTGTGGGGGTGTTTTAGCCTACTTAATTTAGCGACATGTTTCGAAGAAGATATACATGCAATCCTAAAATACGATCTCTAATGCACATGGAGAAGGTTATTTTATTTTAAACAGTACTAGTAACCTAATGACATCATTTCTAAGTGATAGCGACTTGTGCAGAATCAGAAGTGAAATGATGAACTATAACATGTGATATGCAGAAGCAGTAAATATGATTGTCCTAAGTCACGATATCTAATGCAGGAATTTTGCTTGATTTAATGCGAGTAAGCATAGCAATCCTAAAGCATGGTATCTAATGTGTCACACAAACCTAAAACATGATTTCTACAGCAACTCATCATAATGTAAAACCTAAAACATGGTTTCTACTCAATCTACCCCACAGAATCATATAGCTACCCTCCCCTTTTTACTAGTTACCCCAATATCTGTTTACAAAGGATTATTACAAACCAGGATTTAGTAAATTGCATCAATGAGAAGTAAACTCATACTATAGAGAGCCTAAAGGTGGCCCAAAATAAACCTGGGAGTACCAGTCCTTCCGAGTAGTCTCAAATGCCCAGAAATCTCATAGCCAACAAGTGTCCAGGTGTGTCAGAGTTCCCTAAGGACCTCAAGGATCCCAGGCGGTACTCACACGAAGACCTTTCTCAAATAGGGACTAGTTATGTACAGTGTGGAAGGGACAGCCCTAGTATGCCAGCGTTCAGAGAGATCTCAAGGATCCCTAACCAGTACACATACCAGAGGGGCAGAACTAAAAATCTAAGAGTAAAGTGGGAGTGCTTGACATAGTTTGAAAGATTTAGTGAAAATAGTATAGAGATGACTGTAAGAGTGAAAGGGTTTTCTAAAATAGAAACTAGTTTGGTAGTGAAAAAAAAACGGTTTGAGAAGAGTACCAAAACATTTTTTGAAAATAGCAAACAATCAATTGGTCATAAAACATCAAAATTCAGAAACACTTAACAAACCGATCTCACATCAGGGTAAAGGTACTGGGGATACATAGAATTTACATTTTTAAAGAGAACACATGATAGGGCCCAGGGAGGCATATAGTCAACAAAATGCATAGAACACTTAGAAGCTTATAGAATTAAAAGGTTAGTCATGATGGTAGTTAATAAAGCCATGTTGAAAGCAAAGAAACACTGGAAAGAATCAAACACACAACTAGAGTCAGTGGAATGCCTTAGAGATTAGGTAGCTAACATGATTTCTTCAGGGAAGGATACTAGACAGGGGTGAATAGACATGCTTGAATAACATCAAAAGGACAACTATAGTTTGTACACGCTAATTACATATTGGACAAAGTACGATGAGACATGCTAAGTAAGGCAGTAAACAAGAACTGTAATTGAATCTATAACTAATGAGCTAGCACTGAAATGGAACACATAGAGTTTAGGTTTCAAAGTTTAACTGAGACATACCAGCCAAGTAAGAGAAATGTAGAATATGAAAGAAACAGGTGCAATTCCACTATCTAGCCTTGGCTTTTAGCCGACTAGACCGACAATAGCACAAGTAGCAAAGAAGGAGAAGAGTTTGAATGTATGTGTGTGTTATGAATTGATGTTCCTTTGTTAAGAAGTTAAATAAGAGAGTTTATATAGTGGTTCAAGTGTAGAGCATGTAAGGTAAAGGAATCATAATCAGCAATTAAGGGATCTCAGAATCCAATCATACAAAGAGATCAGCATAGTCTTCCCTTAATTAAGGGCAATTAGCCAACGGTAATAACAGGATTAATTAAGGTAAGAGGTTCAAATAAGACCAAATAAAGGAGTAAATAATCAGGGGTCTAATTAAGTAAAGAATCAGTAAATATACAACCATCAAATAAGGCAAGAACGACTAATTAAGGTCGTAATCATAGAAACATGCAAGACTTAGGAGTACAGATTTTTAATAGAGAATATCAATCAACCAGATTAACAACAATTCTTGAAAGAGTATATCGATTCACATAAATAAAGTATACTAAGTAAAACTTTATAAAAACAGAGAAGATAACCGGAAAATTGATTCAAAAACCCTAATAGTGATTAGTTAGGCAAAAATCACAGAGCAATGCATTGATAAAGGAAAATTGTGTAGGTCAATGATATAGAGTGAATCAATACAATTGGTAACATTGAAAACTCAGAATCGAAGACAAAATTAGAAAATTTCTAGGAAATCCTGTAAGAGTTACTCGATTCGTTTCAGATCTATACAGACCTGAGAAGATCGGGGATAATAAATTAGAGTTTTTTAGAGAGCATAACACAGATGAGAACATAGGCCTAGAAAACCATGGATTCATAGCAAAATAAGAAAGGTTTGTTACTCATGGTCGAGCAGACGGCCTGAAACAGGCAATGAAATCAAAGGTGCAAACCACACCGCCTAGGTCCCTTGAGATCTTCTTAAGGATCTAGGAAACTGATGAACCATAGCAAGTAGGAGGCCAGTATAGGCCTGAGAGGACAACGAAATATCATAGAACGGAGGGCTAAGGCGGTGACTGCGCCTGAGGATTCGAGGGCGGCTGTTGGAGAAAATGATTTAGGGTTAGGGGTCATTAGGAATAAAAAGGAAAGGAGAAACGATGGTCGTTGATCTCTGTGATCAACTGCAAGGATTAGAGGGGTTTGGGGCCAGGTAGAGGTCTCTAGGTTTGGGCTGGGGTGGATTTTGGCCTAGTCTTAGTGGGTTAGGTCCGAAAATTAGAGAAATTAAAAGGCTATTTGTTAAATACCCAAATAATTGATAAAAATATTTTATAGAAATAATTAACAATGAGAAAAAATAATTTTCATGAACAAAGGTGCTTTAAAATAATTATTCAATATTTTAAAAATATAATGGACCATTTTTTGGTAAGATAATACAGTGATATATGCTTGGGCGATAATTGCAAAATTATTGCAATTGTAACCAAAAGGTATAAATCTGGCCATTTGTGAAATAATTTAAACTTAATATGGCTATAAATAACAAAATTAAATCAATGAAATGTTATAGAGCCACTTGTGATGCAATTTTTGTAATCATTTATATAAATAAAGTACTAGAATAAATTAATTTAAAAATATAGAAATTATGAAAAAATATCAATTGATGCTAATGCGTAGTTTTGAAAGTATATATATGCATTTTAAAATATAATAGGGAAAAATTGGGTATCAACAGTCACAGAATGATAAGACGTCCTCAGATACATAACTCCGAGTCCGCTTTTCCCTAGTGATCGATACTTTGGTACGCTTGAACACGCGTCGTTGAGAGACATCGTCTGCGCCAATGATCATGTGGATTACATGTTGTGGTTCTTCTTGTTCGTTTCTCCTTGCATATCTCTCCATGAGGTGATTCTTAGCCCGATCACCTAGGAATTCTCGAAGGTGACCCTCGTTAAACAAATGAGCCACTTCTTCCCGTAGTTGTCTACAATCTTCTGTCTGGTGACCATGTGTGCCATGATACTTGCACATCAAGTTCGGATTTCTTTGAGTGGGATCGGTCTATATTACCCTGGTCCACAAGGTGTCTTTAATTCTCCCAATTGCGGAGACGATCCCTTATGCATCACTGCTGATGTTGTACTCAGATAATCGTGGAGGCTCGGCCGAGTCGGAGTGCTTGTCGAAACCGCTCTTGCTCATGAGTCCCCGAGAGCTTTGGCATCAATCGTTTTTTTGATCGCTTCGAGGAGTGATACAGCTCGAGCCGTTGTTTCTTCGGTCGGTATATGGCTGATACCGTTCTTTGTTGAATCGTGATCCCCAATCTATGTCCCTCGGGGGCTTGGTTGCAAATCTGTTAGGGTAAAATGAACCCGAGGGAGCTCCCAAATGGTCGTCTTCGACCCTGATTTTTGACTGGTAACGATTGTGCACATCCGACCATGTCACAGATGGATATTCAATCAAGTTCTGCTTTAACTGTCGAGACGCAATCGAGCTACTTTCATTCATACCCTACATAAAGTCCTGTATTGCCCAGTCATCGGAGACCGACGACAGTTCCATTCTTTCCATTTAGAACCTTGACACGAAATCCCTTAGCATCTCATCGTTCTTTTGCGTTATTTTGAAGACGTCCGATTTTCTTGTGGCCACCTTTATGGCTCCGGCATGCGCTTTCATAAAGGCAGCTGCAAACATAGCAAACGAGTCGATAGAGTTGGGAGCTAAGTTGTGTTACAAAATCATAGCTCATTTCGACAACGTTTCTCCAAATTTGTTAAACAAGACTGACTCGATCTCATCGTCATTCAAATCATTTCCTTTGATTCCGCAAGTGGATGAAGTAATATGACCATTGGGGTCGGTTATTCCATTACACTTGGGTATATCGAGCATGCAAAATTTTATACGGATGGGCATTGGAGCCGCTCTTTGAGGGAATGGTTTTTATATGAATATTTTGGCGTCTAAACCTTTCTAGACGGGAGGTGCCCCTGGTATCTGGTCTACATGGGAGTTATAAGTCTCCATCTTCATATCATTGTCTTGAATTTTCTTTTCTCCGGATTTGATCCTCTTAGTGAGCTCATCGAGCATTTTCATAATCGTAGGATCAGTCCCCGAACCGTTTTCATTATACCTTTTTGGCGTTGGCTCAACACATCGATTGTTTTCATGTTCAGCTACGCTCGGGGCTTTATTTTGACTTTGGAGTTGAGCGATGGCGATTTGCTGTGCCTGCAGCATCTCGAATATTACTTGGAGATGGACTCCCCCATCTCCTAGTCCTGGCGTTCCTTTGTCCTCTTGTCGAGCTTCCCCGCGTGCATTCCCTACGGGGTGTGTGCATGAATCCGCGTTTACAGTGTTATGCAAACTGATATCAACTGGCTCCATATTTGGCACTCCCTCAGGTTTTATGGGTGGTACACCGACTCATATATCGCTATTTTCTCCAAGGCCCTCATTGTCATGAATATGTGCGTTTTGTGTGCTAGACATGTTCAAGCATGAGAATAAAAAAATCTTGACAAGAAAAAGTGTAAAGTTAACGTGTGTAACGAGATTCAGTAAAGAAGTAATCACTATTATCTTTAGCCCCACCGTGGGCGCCAAACTGTTTACCTCGAAAATACGACTAATAATTAAATTTTATTTGTGGTTTTACAGATATGTGATTTAGTTCAATACAAATTAATAATCAAGAAATATTAAGTAGAAATGAATGTTAGAAGTGAATCAAACTAATGTTACTTAGCAGTAGTGACCTCGAGCTTAGTGACCTCGAGGCGGCTTAAGGCAGTAAGAACAATTAAGTAGGAAACTCAAAGTAAGAACAATAAAGCTGAAGAATAATGCCGATGAACAGTAGACAAAAAAGTAGAGAGTATATTCTTTGCTTAGTAAAAGGTGATGTTACAAATGATTAGGGGTCCCCGTTATATAATACGGAAACCCTAGATAAGGAATATTTCCATTTACAGTAGGGAATATTCTTGGTACAACTGTCTAACAGCCTAGTACGGAATCGTACAATCCTATTCCGGAATTTGCGCCATGACTTTGGGGACGTGGTAGGAATCTAGTGCTCTGGTACGAATCCAAGCAGTACTATTTCAGAGTCGAGCATACTCGAACCTGGTGCTCCTTGTACTTCTCTCTCCGAGCACTGCGCTATATATTCGAGCTTGATTCTAGTCCATTGGTCTCGAATCTCGACCTCGCCCAAACTCGGGTCCGTGACATACCCTCGAGCCTATAAATTGAAGGCATACGATTTTAACGGTATACACCGTTCCTTAACAAGTTCATTCCATGCAAAGGAAATTGCCTTGAACAAAGTTGTCAATCTCTCCTTGCTGTACAAACGACAACATTTGAATGCGGTGGAAGAGCCATTAGAGTTTGCATGCTTCACAAGGTTGACTTTTGCATAGTTTAATTTGTACTACTCCCTCTGTATCAATTTATGTGGCACACTTTCCTTAATAATTTGTTTCAAAGAAAATGACACATTCAAGCTTTCCATCTAACTCATTTACTCTCGATGAGAAGTTTTTATAGTCGCACAAATTGAAAGCTCCACAAAAGCTTTTACCTTTTAAGCATCTAAGACCACAAGTTTCAAGAGTTTCTATTAAATTCCATGCCAAGTCAAACTACGTCACATAAATTAAACAGAGGGAGTAATATAAACAAAGACTGAAGTGGGTTTGTCTCACATCGAAAGTCAAAAATGACATAGAATTTCTAGTTTTTATTAAATTTAGGTTTTTAATTTAAACTAACATATTTTGTCACGACAAAAATGAACGTGATGAATAGCCTTCTTTTGACTCTATAAATTCATCTGAATTTTTTTTAATCTGAATTTCTACTAACAGGTTGTAGATGCATCTGCGACGAGCGCTTTCTTGAAAACACGGGCCACGATTACCCAGGCTGAAGGTGATAAAACACTAGATTTAGACTTCACCTCTGAAATCTCTCTATTCCCTCCAATAGATTCGTTACCAACTAAGTTCATAAGGAATTTGGAGAACTTCTATTTCCAAGGCTCAAAATCGCCAGTGAGAAGGTTCTTGCTCGACTCCAAAGCCATAAAAACTCTCAAAGCTAACACATCTAGACAATGTGGTTCCTTTTCCATCTAACATTGAAGCATTGATAGCTTTTCTTTGCAAACGGATTGCAGCAACCTCTAAATTCCTTACAGATGCACCAAAGACTTTAGCGATCACACATGTTGCAATTTTAAGGCCTCGCGTTGATCCACCTTTGCCTGAAAACTCTTTTAGAAACCTTCTATGGATACTATTTTCCTTTTATGACCCTTTAGATGCTAGCATGGAGTTGTTTAGTGTGTCAACAAATGAGAAAATAAAGATTTTCGGATTCACAAACTGGTGCAATATGGGAATATATGATGTTAGTTATGGTTGGGGAAAGCCTGTTTGGGGTTCTGATATGGGGGATTTGGATGCTGCTAATATTTGATCCAAACATCAGTTTGTCTTTTTAGAAAGTGCATGCAAAGGATAGAGTTGTGGATTGCATTTGATAATGAAGAGATTAGGGTTGTGGAAAAGGATCCAGAGTTTCTCACATATGCCAAGCCGAATCCAAGTATTTGCATGAACTAAATAAATGCCTCATTTGTAGAAAGGTCAAAAGAATTTATCAACTTTCTACAAATGTGTCCCGGAAGTGAGAGAGATGTGTTATGCATCTTACTAAATTTGGCTGACACATGTTCTCTCACCACTGTATGTTTTCTTGCATTTTTTATTATCTATTGTATGCTTAGTTTTCCAATAATATACTGCGGTGTTTCAAATGAAGTAAGCATTTTCATTTAACGATGCCCAAATCCTCGTTTTAGAACTGTTGCTGGTATCTTTACTTGTTAGTAGCGTCCTATTAAATACCTATAATTGTATACGGTAAAAATCGGGCTTGCCCTTTTTGTATGATTAATCGTGATCGGGACGTGGCAGGCCAAGGTTCGACCCCATGTCATACCGGACCATGATGCGAAATTAGGCTGCCAAGTTCGTGACCCGGAGACTGATCAAGATCGAGATCAACCAAGATCAAGATCGAGCATGATCGTGGAAAGCCTACCGAGACAAGTAATGGAAACCCAAAATATCCGCGATCGAGCGAGTATCACGGCAAAAATCTCGGCACATATCAATAAGAGGGTGATAAATTAGCAAATCATGGGATTTCTTACTGTATTTAGGATTGTATTAAGGGTAGGACTCCCCTACTATATAAAAGGGGTCTGATCATTTGTAAAACATCATCATTTTCACGCAATTGAAAGTAATATAATGTCATTCTCTAGTTATCATTATCTTGTTATTCTGTTCTTAAGCGAGTTGATATATATTTTGTTCATGGGTGATCGAACTCGAGTGCCAAGGTTGTTCAATTTGTGTTTTTTGCATTTATTCATTAACTTTCTATTTCAATACAAATTTATTCTTCCCAGTTTCTACCAAGTTATATCACGTATCCTTGAAACCACGTATAAATTAAATTGTTATCCGATTTTAGGGTAAACAGTTTGGCATCCACCGTGGGGCTAAGGATAATAGTGGTTACCTAGTACAAAGTAACACACACTAAATTACACTTGCACTATGAAGTTTCATTAGTTACATGATTAAAAAATGTCAAATTCTCAGTCAACACCTCAACACATTGACAATGGTCATAGCCACCACGAAAAAAACAAGAACGTTGCACCAGGAAACGTTGTACCCCCTGCTAGCCTCGATGGAATTTTGGCTGTAGATCCGGAATGACGTTGAATTTTGCAACCCGGAATGACGTCGAATTTCACATGAAAGTCCCAAATGACATAAAGGAGCTAATCAAACTCTTGAAATCACAATCCGAGCGCGATATCAACCACAGCAACTCCCGGTCAAACCTCTCAACCTTCCACAACTTCAACTTTCTAATTTTTGCCAAAATGCTTCAAATTATTCTACAGACCTACAAAACAAAATGCGGAAGCACGCCTAGATCTAAAATAGCCATATGAAGCTATTGGAATAATCAAAATGCCATTTCGTAGTCGTCTACACAAAAGTCAAAACTCAGGTCAACTCTTACTGCTTATGCTTCCAAAAGAAGAATCCTTCTTCCAAATTGACCGCGAATCATCCGAAAACCGAACTTGACCACTCACGCAAGTCATAACACATAATACGAAGCTGCTCGAAACTTTTAGTCACTGAACGGGATGCTAATTCTCAAATTGACCGGTCGGGTCATTAGAGAGGGACTTTGGGCAGGACCGCAAGCGCGGTCTCCTTCTCCGCAGAAGCGAGCTCGTAGGTGAGAACCATAGTCCGTAGAGGCGGAACATATGGATTCAAGTGGAATACGCACTATGGTTTTTCCGTAGATGCGGTGTCACCGAAGCGACAAATAGGGCGCAGAAGTGGATGTCACTGGGCAGAAATAAGAAATTCGAGGGTTTTGATTCATAATCCGTTTTTGGACGTAGAGTGCTCGATGGGAGGCGATTTTCGAGGGTTTTTCAGAGAGATCATTGGCTTAAGGAATCCAAACTCGATTTTGGTTAATTTAAAAGAACGAGGGAAAGGCCAGTTACTGGATTGATTTAGCGTGATTTGAGGTAAGTGACTTGCCTAACCTTGTGTAGGTGAACTACCCCTTAGGATTGGTGTTGTTTTTGACAATTATGATATGGGAAAGCCGTGTATGCAAGGTGACGAGTGTGTACACAGGGTAAATGTGGAAATTTCTTATTTTAGATATGATGATCCCTTCCTTGCCTTAATAGAGTTGGCTTAACATGTTATAGTCATCATTTTTAGTCTAATTTCACATGTCTACTTTTATTATCTCTTACCTACTAATTTCACTACATGTTTAGTTGAAATTCTTGTTTCCTTTATTCCATATTAATTATTTAACTATTGAATTCTTTACTTGAAATTGTTATTGTTGAAATATCTTGCTATTGAAATTGGAATTGAGTTGCAAAGGTCATGATTCCTGTTGAAACGAAGAGTTAAGTTGTGAAATATCATTCTATTGAGTTATTCTTTCAGTTGTTATTATTGAGACTTTGTGTACATTGTGCTTGAGCCGTGGGCTCCTTTTGTGAACACTTGTTATTGTTTAGTTACTCTGGCAAGTTGTGATAGTGGGCACTTGAGGTGCGATTTGTGATACATTGTGATATTGATACGCATGCGGTGATATAAGGTCTGGGGGTTGAAACGCATGCGGTGAGATAAGGTGGCTTGATATGCGTGGCTAGTAGGGGAACTACTAGAAGCCATGCGGTGTGATAAGGAGGGCTAAAACGCGGGATGCTATTTCGGAAAAATTAACTTTAAAAACTAAATATAAAGGTCCCTGTGGTGATATAGGGAAAGATTGTGAGTTTTTTTTTGTGATTTCGGACTACGAGGCGGTACTGTCACGACCCGGATTTCCCACCCTCGGGAGTAGTGATGGCGCCTACTAATAGGAGCTAGGCAAGCCAATTAATTTAACACTTCTCTCAACATCATTAACAGTATAAATAAGAACGAGGCAATTAATATAAAAACGGAAGTCTCGAAACATAAATAACTGAAACCAAGTGCGGAAATTCAAATACACCTCTACCCAGATCTGGTGTCACTAACTCGCGAACTTCTACTGAATGCTAAATCTAAAGTCTGAATAAGAATACAGTACTGTCTGATCCGATACAAAGGAAATCAAACGAAAGATAGAGATAAGAGAGACTCCGGGCCATGCGGACGCCAGCAAGGCTACCTCGGAAATCTCCGGACTGAAGTAAGCTCCCAACGCTCCTACTGCTGTCCAAAAGCTCCTGCTCCGGTACTATAATCTGTGCAAAAAGCACAGAAGTGTAGCATCAGCACAACCGACCCCATGTGCTGGTAAGTGCCTGGCCTAACCCCGGCGAAGTAGTGAGAGGCTAGACAGGACCTACCAAAAACAACCTGTGCAGATATATATATACAAAGGCAACAGAAATAACAACAGAGAACATCAACTAAAAAGGGGAAGGGGGCATGCTCAGGGAAAATACAGCGTATACAGATCAACGAATTTAATGACGAAACTATCTCAATACCATAGCTCATATATAAGTGGTCGGCGTGCCACACGATCCCATTTCTTAGTTCATAAGTGGACGGCGTGCCACACGATCCCATTTCATAATATATAAGTGGTCGGCGTGCCACACGATCCCATTTCATAATATATATATATATATATATATATATATATATATACATATATATATATATAAGTGGACGGCGAGCCACACGATCCCATTTTATAGAATATAAGTAGACGGCGTGCCACACGATCCCATATCATAGTATATAAGTGGTCGGCGTGCCACACGATCCCATACTATAGTTCGAAATATCTGACTTTGTAAAGAAGGCCCCATTAGGGGAGTTCGACAACATAATACTTTAACCCGGCAAGGGTACAGCTAACAGCCCAAATATCCCGGCAAGGGAGAGTACATAATAATAGTCTACATGTCCCGGCGAGGGAATAATCACAACACATCCTCTTTTAAATCACTTCTTTCTCAATTATCAAATTCTAGTTCGAGACAACGATCCAATAACATACCAATCGCAATTCCTCCTCAACCCTTCACATTATAGGAAACTTAGCAATTAAACAAGAAAGATGTTTCACAAAGTCCAGTTCAAACACAATTAAGACCCACGGTCATGCTAGACTCCGGTGTATAGATAACTGTCACCATACCTATGCCCCGTACTCTTCATTTAGCAATTAGCAAATAATATCCTAATCCTATTCCCTCTAACCAAAGTTAGAACAAACACTTACCTCGCTACAAGAATAGCAATCAACTCTCCAATACCGGCTTTCCTCTGCAATCCGACTCCGAAACAACGATATCTAGGCATAATCAATTCAATAATATCAATAAAGACTCAAAAACAAAATCCCATAGCCTATAAATGAAGTCCCTAGCATTCTTCCAAAAATACCAAAATTCGACACCGGTCCCACATGGTCCAAACACGAGGCTCGGACCAAAACCCAATCACCCATAACCCCACGAGTTCAAATATATAATTTGTTTTAAGATTTGACCCCAAATTGAGGTTGAATCACCCAAAATTCTCACAACCCTAACTCTACCCAAAACCCCTAATTTCTACTTTGATTTCAAGATTTAGGGCTAGGAATTTAGTAATTAATAGAGGAATTTGAAGAAAACAAGTTGAACAATGCTTACCCAAGAAGTTTTGATGAAAGGGAGCTTCAATGGATGCCTAAGTGCTTGGAGAAGAAAGGAGTTCGTGTATTTTTATGAAAATTCCGAGCTACTGTTCTGTTTTAACTTAAAAATTCGCTGGGCAAAATTGCCCTTCGCGTTAGCGGGAGAGGGGCCGCGTTCGCGAAGGGTAAACTGGGTAGGCTATCGCGATCGCGTGGAGAGAGACGCGAACGCGTAGAAGGAAATTGCTGGGGTCCAGGGACTGTTCTATGCGAACGCGTGGGACTTCACGCGAACGCAATGAAGGAGTTCTGTAGATCTACGCGATCGCGAGGGTACAAACGCGAAGGGGAAAAGGAGACTCAGCGCTCCGGGTCAAATAACCCTACACGAACGCGGGGCTGGAACGCGATCGCGAAGAAAGAGGGAGTAAGGCATCGCGAACGCGGGATGAAGAACGCGATCGCGAAGAGGAAATGGGCTCTGCATCAGCTGAAGCAAAATCTGCTATTTTTCTAAGTGTAAAAACACCCCGAACCACCTCCAATTCACTCCCGAGCCCTCGGGGCTCCTAACCAATCACACACGCTAACTCAATGACATCCTACGAACTTACTCGAGCGATCAAATTGCCAAAATAACATCAAAATCATTGAATCAAGCCCCAAGATCATCATTTTCATTTCAAACTTCATAACTTCAAATTTTAGATATTTAGGTCCGAAACACGTCAAATGACATACGATTTCGACCAAACTCTACAGAAAGCGCTTAACACATATTTAAGACTTGTACCGGGCATCGGAACCAAAATACGAGCCCGATACCATAGTCTTTAGATCAATTTTCATTTCCATTTTCCTTAATAATTTCAGAAAAACAATTTCACAGAAAAATTCATTTCTCGGGCTCTCGACCTCGAAATTCGACTCTGGGCATATGCCCGAGTCCCATATTTTTCTACGGACCCTCCGGGACCGCCAAATCACGGGTCCGGGTCCGTTTACCAAAAATGTTGACCAAAGTCAACTTTAATCATTTTAAAGCCACATTTTGAATTTTTTTCACAGAATTTAACATATAAGCTTTCCGGCTATGCGCCCGGACTGCGCACGCAAATCAAGGCAAGAAAAATTGAGGTATTCAAGGCCTCGGAAGCACGGAAAAAGAGAGAAATCCGGTGATGAACCTTTGGGTCGTCACATTCTCCACCTCTAAAACAACCGTTCGTCCTCGAACGGACAAAAGAAAGAAGTACCTGAGTCGGGAAATAGATGAGGATAACGGCTTCGCATATCAGACTCGGACTCCCAGGTCGATGCCTCAGGAGGTTGACCTCTCCACTGGACACGCACTGAAGGAAAACTCTTCGACCTCAATTGTCGAACCTGCCGGTCCAGAATAGCTACCGGCTCCTCCTCGTAAGACAGATCCTTGTCCAACTGGACAGTGCTGAAATCTAACACGTGGGCTAGATCGCCATGATATCTCTGAAGCATGGACACATGAAACACTGGATGCACGGCTGACAAGCTGGGCGGCAAGGCAGGTCTGTAAGCCACCTCTCCCACACGATCGAGAATCTCAAATGGGCCAACGAACCTAGGGCTAAGCTTGCCCTTCTTCCCAAATCTCATCACGCCCTTCATAGGCGACACTCGGAGCAAGACCCGCTCACCAACCATGAAAGCTACATCTCAAACCTTACGATCCGCATAACTCTTTTGCCGGGACTGAGCCGAACGAAGCCTTTCTTGAATGATCTTGACCTTATCCAAGGCCTCCTGAACTAAATCTGTACCCAATAACCGAGCCTCCCCCGGCTCAAACCATCCGACTGGAGACCGACATCGCCTACCATACAACGCCTCATATAGAGCCATCTGAATACTGGACTGGTAGCTGTTGTTGTAGGCGAACTCTGCTAAAGGCAAAAACTGGTCCCACGAGCCTCCGAAATCAATGACACAAGCTCGGAGCATATCCTCCAATATCTGAATAGTCCTCTCGGACTGGCCGTCCGTCTGAGGATGGAACGCTGTGCTCAACTGAACCTGGGTGCCCAACTCCTGCTGAACTGCTCTCCAGAAGCGCGAGGTAAACTGCGTACCCCGATCCGAAATAATAGATACCGGCACCCCATGAAGGCGAACAATCTCTCGGATGTAGATCTCAGCTAACCTCTCCGATGAATAATTGGCTGCAACAGGAATAAAATGCACTGACTTGGTCAGCCTATCAACAATGACCAAAATAGCATCAAACTTCTTCCGAGTTCATCGGAAGTCCAGTAACGAAATCCATGGTAATCCTCTCCCACTTCCACTTGGGAAGCTCAATCCTCTGAAACAAACCACCAGGCCTCTGGTGCTCATACTTAACCCGCTGACAGTTCAAACATCGAGCCACATATGCAACAATATCTTTCTTCATCCTACGCCACTAATAAAGCTGCCGCAAGTCCTGATACATCTTCGGGGCGCCCGAGTGAATAGAATACCGAAAACTATGGGCCTCCGCTAAGATCAACTCTCGAATCCCATCGACATTTGGCACACAAACTCGCCCCCTGCAACCCCAAAACACCATCATCATCTAAGATCACCTTCGTGGCACCTCCACGCTGCACCGTGTCTCCCAGGACACACAAATGGGGATCATCAAACTGCCGATCACGGATACGCTCCAATAATGACGAACGAGCGACCGTACAAGCTAACACTCTGCTAGGCTCAGAAATGTCCAACCTCACAAATCGATTGGCCAGGGCCTGAATATCCAAAGCAAGCGGTCTCTGGCTGACCGGAACATAGGCAAGACTACCCATGCTGGTGGACTTCCTACTCAATGCATCGGCCACCATATTGGCTCTCCCCGGGTGGTACAGAATAGTAACATCATAATCCTTTAATAGCTCCAACCACCTCCTCTGCCTCAAGTTCAACTCCTTCTGCTTGAACAAGTACTGCAGACTCTTGTGATCAGTGTACACCTCACACGCCACACCATATAGGTAATGCCTCCAAATCTTCAAAGCATGAACAATGGCTGCCAACTCGAGATCATGAACCGGGTAATTCTTCTCGTGGATCTTCAACTGCCTTGAAGCATAAGCAATGACTCTGCCATCCTGCATCAATACCGCACCCAGCCCAATACGGGAAGCATCACAATAAACTGTATAAGGCCCTGAGCCTGTAGGCAGAACCAATATCGGTGCCGTAGTCAGAGCTGTCTTGAGCTTCTAAAAGCTCGCCTCACACTCATCCGACCATCTGAACTGGGCACCCTTCTGGGTCAATCTGGTCATCGGGGCTGCTATGGATGAAAATCCCTCCACGAACCGGCGGTAATAACCGGCTAACCCCAAGAAACTCCGAATATCTGTAGCTGATGCTGGTCGAGGCCAGTTCTTGACTGCCTCAATCTTCTTCGGGTCCACCTGAATACCCTCTGCTGATACAACATGACCCAGAAATGCAACCGAACTCAACCAGAACTCGCACTTCGAGAACTTAGCATACAACTGACTATCCTTCAGAGTCTGAAGAACCACTCTGAGGTGCTGCTCGTGCTCCTCCTGGCTGCGGGAGTACACCAGAATATCATCAATAAAGACTGTCACGAACATGTCCAAATATGGCCTGAACACTCGGTTCATCAACTCCATGAATGCTGCTGGGGCATTGGTCAACCCAAATGACATGACTAGGAACTCATAATGCCCGTACCGAGTGCGGAATGCTGTCCTAGGGACATCGGATGCCCTAATCCTCAGCTGATGGTAGCCAGATCTCAAGTCTATCTTTGAAAACACCTTTGCACCCTGAAGCTGGTCAAACAAATCATCCATCCTCGGCAGTGGATACTTGTTCTTTATCGTCACCTTGTTCAATTACCGGTAATCAATGCACATCCTCATCGATCCATCCTTTTACTTCACAAATAACACTGGCGCACCCCAAGGAGAAACACTAGGCATGATAAAACCCTTCTCTAGCAAATCTTGCAACTAGTCCTTTAACTCCTTCAACTCTGGCGGGGCCATGCGATACGGCGGAATAGAATGGGCTGCGTGCCTGGGGCCAGATCAATGCAGAAATCAATATCCCTGTCGAGCGGCATGCCCGGCAGGTCTGAAGGAAAAACCTCGGGGAACTCCCGAACAATAGGAACATAATCAATGGAAGGAACCTTTGAGCTGGAATCGCGAACATACGCCAGATAAGCTAGACACCCCTTCTCTACCATGCGTCGAGCCTTCACATATGAGATAACACTGCGGGTGGCATGACCTGGGGTCCCTCTCCACTCCAATCGGGGTAAATCTGGCAAAGCCAAGGTCACGGTCTTGGCGTGACAATCCAAGATAGTATGATACGGGGACAACTAATCCATCCCTAATATAACGTCGAAATCCACCATGTCTAAGAGCAATAAATCAACACGGGTCTCAAAACCCTCAAACACTACCACACAAGAACGATGAACTCGGTCGACCACTATAGAATCACCCACCGGTGTAGATACATAAATAGGAATACCCAAAGCATCACTAGGCATAGTTAGGTAGGGTGCAAAATAGGACGACACATATGAATACGTAGACCCAGGGTCAAATAGCACTGAGCATCCCTATCACAGTCCAGAATAGTACCTGTAATAACTGCATCTGAAGACTCAGCCTCTGGCCTAGCTGGAAGAGCATAACACCGGGGCTGGGCCCCACCTCCCTGAACTATGTCTCTGGGACGATCGGCTGCTGGCTGGCCTCTACCTCTGGCGGTCAGAGCTCCACTTCTATGATCTCTACCTCCACCTCTATGGCCTCTACCTCCGCCTCTAGCTGGCTGGGCGGCCTGTGGATCACCTGATGCCTGAATCATAGGATGAGGACCCTGCTGCTGAGAGCTGTCAGAAGCTCGAGGGCAATATGTCTTGTGTCTCCACACGTATAACAAGCCCTCGGCTGTTGAGAATAACGGAGTGGTGGTGCGCTGATAGGTGCTGATGGTGAACTGAAAAGCTGCTGGTCAGAAGACTACGGCTGAGAGCCACGACCACCTGAAGTACCATGTGAGACCTGTAGGGCTGACTGAAAGGGCCTCGGAGGATGGCCTCTACCATAAGAATCCCCCACCTCCAGACGANTCATATATAAGTGGTCGGCGTGCCACACGATCCCATTTCTTAGTTCATAAGTGGACGGCGTGCCACACGATCCCATTTCATAATATATAAGTGGTCGGCGTGCCACACGATCCCATTTCATAATATATATATATAAGTGGACGGCGAGCCACACGATCCCATTTTATAGAATATAAGTAGACGGCGTGCCACACGATCCCATATCATAGTATATAAGTGGTCGGCGTGCCACACGATCTCATACTATAGTTCAAAATATCTGACTTTGTAAAGAAGGCCCTATTAGGGGAGTTCGACAATATAACACTTTAACCCGGCAAGGGTACAGCTAACAGCCCAAATATCCCGGCAAGGGAGAGTACATAATAATAGTCTACACGTCCCGGCAAGGGAATAATCACAACACATCCTCTTTTAAATCACTTCTTTCTCAATTATCAAATTCTAGTTCGAGACAACGATCCAATAACATACCAATCGCAATTCCTCCTCAACCCTTCACATTATAGGAAACTTAGCAATTAAACAAGAAAGATGTTTCACAAAGTCCGGTTCAAACACAATTAAGACCCACGGTCATGCTAGACTCCGGTGTATAGATAACCGTCACCATACCTATACCCCGTACTCTTCATTTAGCAATTAGCAAATAATATCCTAATCATATTTCCTCTAACCAAAGTTCGAACAAACACTTACCTCGGTCCAAGAATAGCAATCAACTCTCCAATACCGCCTTTCCTCTACAATCCGACTCCGAAACAACGATATCTAGGCATAATCAATTCAATAATATCAATAAAGACTCAAAAACAAAATCCCATAGCCTAGAAATGAAGTCCCTAGCATTCTTCCAGAAATACCAAAATTCGACACCGGTCCCACATGGTCCAAACACGAGGCTCGGACCAAAACCCAATCACCCATAACCCCACGAGTTCAAATATATAATTTGTTTTAAGATTCAACCCCAAATTGAGGTTGAATCACCCAAAATTCTCACAACCCTAACTCTACCCAAAACCCCTAATTTCTACTTTGATTTCAAGATTTAGGGCTAGGAATTTAGTAATTAATAGAGAAAATTGAAGAAAACAAGTTGAACAATGCTTACCCAAGAAGTTTTGATGAAAGGGAGCTTCAATGGACGCCTAAGTGCTTGGAGAAGAAAGGAGTTCGCGTATTTTTATGAAAATCCCGAGCTACTGTTCTGTTTTAACTTAAAAATTCGCTGGGCAAAATTGCCCTTCGCGTTCGCGGGAGAGGGGCCGCGTTCGCGAAGGGTAAACTGGGTAGGCTATCGCGATCGCGTGGAGAGAGACGCGAACGCGTAGAAGGAAATTGGTGGGGTCCAGGGACTGTTCTATGCGAACGCGTGGGACTTCATGCGAACGCGATGAAGGAGTTCTGTAGAGCTACGCGATCGCGAGGGTACAAACGCGAACGCGAAGGGGAAAATGAGACTCAGCCCTTCGGGTCAAATAACCCTACGCGAACGCGGGGCTGGGACGCGATCGCGAAGAAAGAGGGAGTAAGGCATCGCGAACGCGGGATGAAGAACGCGATCGCGAAGAGGAAATGGGCTCTGCAACAGCTGAAGCAAAATCTACTATTTTTCTAAGTGTAAAAACACCCCGAACCACCTCCAATTCACTCCCGAGCCCTCGGGGCTCCTAACCAATCACACACACTAACTCAATGACATCCTACGAACTTACTCGAGCGATCAAATTTCCAAAATAACATCAAAATCATTGAATCAAGCACCAAGATCATCATTTTCATTTCAAACTTCATAACTTCAAATTTTAGATATTTAAGTCCGAAACACGTCAAATGACATACGATTTCGACCAAACTCTATAGAAAGCGCTTAACACATATTTAAGACTTGTACCGGGCGTCGGAACCAAAATACGAGCCCGATACCATAGTCTTTTGATCAATTTTCATTTCCATTTTCCTTAATAATTTCAGAATTTCACAGAAAAATTCATATCTCGGGCTCTCGACCTCGAAATTCGACTCCGGGCATATGCGCGAGTCCCATATTTTTCTGCGGACCCTCCAAGACCTCCAAATCACGGGTCCGGGTCCGTTTACCGAAAATGTTGACCAAAGTCAACTTTAATCATTTTAAAGCCACATTTTGAATTTTTTTCACAGAATTTAACATATAAGCTTTCCGGCTATGCGCCCAGACTGCGCACGCAAATCGAGGCAGGTAAAAAAGAAGTTTCCAAGGCCTCGGAAGTACAGAAAAAGAGTCGTCACAGGTACCTCGGTAGTGACCCTTGTATATCTTTCTCTATTTGATGTACCTATCTTTTGTTTTTTGTTTCCTTAACATGTAAATCCTTGTTTCCTCCCGTGTTGTATTATCTGCTTTATTTTGTGTAGTTACCATTTTGGTATACTCCTTACTTGTTTCATTTCCATTATTATTATTATTATATTGTTTAATCTTTCGCCCTGTTTCTTATGATTTTCAGTAGGGCCTTGACCTGACCTCGTCACTACTCTACCAAGGTTAGTCTTTGCACTAGTGAGCTGAGTTCGCATTTGGAGACTTCAAGGTACACCTGCCCGGATCCGCAGGCCTCCGAGTCCCCTTCTATCCCTTTCTATATTTTTCCTTCTTTACTAGACACAGTTGTATAGGAATGATTTTGGTGTTATCATAGAGCTTATGACTTGTATTACACCGGGTTTGGGGCTATTGTATATACACTATGCTGTGGAGATTTTTCCTTATATATCTTGTTGGGTTTTGAGAATTTTAAATTACTGTTTCAATTACTTCCGCATGTTTGTTAGGCTGACGTAGTCATAGATACTAGGTGTCGTCACTATATCCTACGGATGAAAATTAGGGTCCTGACAAGATATATAGATTAGATTTATCTAATATCTATTTAGATTACGTCCTATTCATTCAACTACTTCCATTAATTATGTTCCCTTTATAATTCCTTATAGTTAATGTTGTCCTAAAATTGTCAATCTGCTTCTTTTTAGCTTGTCACTTGGGTTAACCTTAATGCACACTACCCTCCTTTTAATATAATAGGGATAAATAAATTTTAGTTGCATTTTTTATTTTAAATTACTTCAAAGTATAAATAGTCATAGGTTTTCTCATTTTATGTCTCTGAATGTATTTTTTTTCTATTACAGTATTTTTAATTCATTCTTTACCTTCATAGTTCTACCTAATATAGAAGAAAATCTATGAGTGGATCAGTATATAGATATGTATAGGTATAGATATAGATATATAGATTAGATTTGTGTAAGAAATATTTAGATTATGTCCTATTCATTGAACTACTTCCATTAATTATGTTCCCTTTATAATTCCAAATTACTAAAATTGCCAAGTGGCTTATTTTTAGATGGCCACTTGGCCAAACCACAATGCATACTACCTTCTTTTATTATAATAGAGATAAATAAATTTAGTTTTATTTATATTTTAACTTACCCCAAAGTATAAACAGTCATAGGTTATCTCAATTTATATCTTTCTAAAAAAAATTTCTATTGTAATTTGTTTAATTAATTCTTTACCTCCATAGTTCTAGCTAATATAGAAGAAAATTTATGAGTGAATCTGTATACAGATAGGTCTATATATATATATATATTAGATTTGTCTAAGATCTATAATGATTATGTCCTATTCATCCAACTACTTTCATTAATTATGTTCCCTTGATAATTCCGTATTATTAATGATGTCCTAAAATTGTCAAGTGGCTTATTTTTAGCTTGCCATTTGGCTTAACCACAATGCACACCACCCTCCTAATATTATAATAGAGATAAATAAAGTTTAGTTTTATATTTATTTTAACTTACTCCAAAGTACAAATTTTCATAGGTTATCTCAATTTAGGACTCTCTATATTTTTTTTCTATTATATTTTCTTTTAATTAGTTCGTTACCTCCATAGTTCTAGCTAATATAGAAGAAAATCTATGAGTGTATCGGTATATAGACAGGTATGGATAGAGATATAGATATATAGATTAGATTTATCTAAGATCTATTTAGATTATGTCCTATATGTTACTTTCTTTAGTAGACATAGTTGTATAGGAATGATTTTTGTATTTTCATAGAGCTTATGAATTGTATTACGCCGAGATTGGGGCTATTGTATATACACTATGCTGTAGAGATTTTTCCTTATATATGTTGTTGGGTTTTGGGAATTTTAAATTACTGTTACAGTTACTTTCGCATGTTTGTTAGGCTTACCTAGTCATAGATACTAGGTGTCGTCACGACATTCTACGCAGGAAAATTAGGGTCCTGACAAGATATATAGATTAGATTTATCTAATGTCTATTTAGATTACGTCCTATTCATTCAACTACTTCCATTAATTATGTTCCCTTTATAATTCCTTATTGTTAATGTTGTCCAAAAATTGCCAAGTGGCTTCTTTTTAGCTTGTGACTTGGCTTAACCTTAATGCACACTTCCCTCCTTTTAATATAATAGGATAAATAAATTTTAGTTGCATTTTTTATTTTAACTTACTCCAAAGTATAAATAGTCATAGGTTTTCTCATTTTACGTCTTTGAATGTATTTTTTTTTTTCTATTACACTATTTTTAATTAATTCTTTACCTTCATTGTTCTAGCTAATATAGAAGAACATCTGTGAGTGGATCAGTATATAGATATAGATATATAGATTAGATTTGTGTAAGAAATATTTAGATTATGTCCTATTCATTGAATTACTTCCATTCATTATGTTCCCTTTATAATTCCTAATTACTAAAATTGCCAAGTGGCTTATTTTAAGATCGCCAGTTGGCCTAACCACAATGCATACTACCCTTATTTTATTATAACAGAGATAAATAAATTTTAGTTTTATTTTATATTTTAACTTACTCCAAAGCATAAACAGTCATAGGTTATCTCAATTTATATCTTTCTAAAAAATATTCTATTATAAATTGTTTAATTAATTCTTTACCTCCATAGTTCTAGCTAATATAGAAGAAAATTTATGAGTGGATCAGTATACAGATAGGTATATATATATATATATATATATATATATATATATATATATATATATATATATATATATATATATATATATATATATTAGATTTGTCTAAGATCTATAATGATTATGTCCTATTCATTCAACTACATTCATTAATTATGTTCCCTTGATAATTCTGTATTATTAATGATATCCTAAAATTGTTAAGTGGCTTATTTTTAGCTTGCCATTTGGCTTAACCACAATGCACACTACCCTCCTTATAATATAATAGAGATAAATAATGTTTAGTTTTATTTTTTATTTTAACTTACTCCAACGTATAAATTGTCATAGGTTATCTCAATTTAGGACTCTCTATATTTTTTTTCTATTATATTTTCTTTAATTAGTTCATTACCTCCATAGTTCTAGCTAATATAGAAGAAAATCTATGAGTGAATCGGTGTATAGACAAGTATAGATATAGATATAGACATATAGATTAGATTTCTCTAAGATCTATTTAGATTATGTCCTATTCATTCAACTACTTCCATTAATTATGTTTCCTTGATAATTCCTAATTATTAATGTTGTTGTAACGAGCCGACCGGTCATTTTGAGAATTAACGTTACGTTCGGTGGCTGAAGGTCTCGAGTAGCTTTGTGTTGTTTATTATTAATTGTGTGTGTGGCCGGATTCTATTTTTGGATGATTCGGGGGTTGATTTGGAAGAATGATTCTTGTTTTAGAAGCTTAAGTAGCAAGAGTTGACCAAAGTTTGACTTCTGTATAGATTAATCCAAAATTGCGTTTTGATGATTCCAATAGCTTGGTATGGGAATTTTGGATATAGGCGTACGCCAGATTTGGATTTGGAGGTCCGCAGGTTGATTTGTTGTATTTTGGCGAAAGTTGGAAAGTTGAAGGTTTGGAAGGTTGAGAGGTTTGACCGGGAGTTGACTTTCTTGATGTCACGTTCGGATTCCCATTCCGGCAGTTGGAATAGCTCCCTTGTGTCATTTGGGACTTTCATGCAAAAATTTGATGTCGTTCCATGTTGATTTGATAATATTCGACGCGAGTTGTAGAAGTTGAAAATTCATGGTTCATTAAGCTTGAATTGAGGCGCAATTCATGGTTTTGATGTTATTTTCTGTATTTAAGGCCTCGAGTAGGTTCGTGTAATGTTTTGGGACTTGTTGGTATTATTTGATGGGGTCCCGAGGGGCTTGGGTGTGTTTTGGATCATTTGTTGAGAGACTAGTTATGTTAAGAAATTTGGAGTTTGACCATGGTCAATATCGGGTCAAGAGCGCGTTTTATGATTGTAATTCATACATGATTTGTGTCTGGGAGGTTCTGGATAAGTTTCAGGGTGGTTTCAGATCATTTCGATGAATTTTGGGATTGCTAGGGCAGGTACTTCGCAATTGCGAACTTTTTGTTGCAATTGTGAACTAATGCAATTGCGAATATTTTGTCGCACTTGCGAACCTTGGTCGCAATTGCGAACATGTGGTCGTAATTTCGAACATACGTAATTGCGAAATTTTGGTCGCAAATGCGACATCTGCAGCTGAATTAAGAGTTGGAATTTCGGGATTTTAGCTCATCCTTTCATGTTTTGAACCCTACACTCGGTATGAGGCGATTTGGAGAGGGGATTTTCATCTACAATCATTAGATAAGTGATGAAAATGAAGAGCTGATGTTAAATTTTATTAATTTTTGCCAAGATCATGTTTTAGAGCTCAAGTCCAAGCATATGGACATATTTTCAAGAAGCGCAAGAAGTTCAAGAAGCTCAAGATTGATTTCAAATATCTAATATTAATTATTTCCTTTCTACATTGAACAAAATCTATGAGTGGATCAGTATATATATATATATATATATATATATATATATATATATATATATATATATATATATATATAGTTGTAGATATACTCATATAGATTGTTTACCTTGAAAATCGTAATTACAATTAAATTTGATTTTGTGGTTCTAAAAATATGTGATCTATTTTTATGCTAGTTGTTTAGGCAATAGATTTTAAGTAAGAGATTAGAAACCAGATAAGAGCTTGAAAACAAGGTGATAATCGAACCAATAGGTTGGTAAGCGGGACCTCGAGCTTTCTTAATCGGGGCCTCGAGGTCGAGTCCTATACCCTGCTGTGGGCAGTCGGTGGAGGGACTAACAGCTATGATAGATTCAATTATGTCTCTTTATGACCAATAATAAGCAATAAATGAAGAATAGTAAATAGAACACAATGAATGTAAGCAATAAATTGAAGTAATGAGCTCAAGAGAATAGGTTAGAGAGCAAAGAGAACGTTCTTGTGTATTTAGTATCGAGCAACAGATAGCCTACAGATGAAAAGGATCCCCTTTTTATATGAGGGAGAACCCAAACGTAATACAGAAGAATTTATTATAAAGTAAGATAGCTGGCACAGCTACCTAGTAAACTAGGGCAGACTGGTACTATTATTGCAGGTGATGTCACTTCGGACCACATACCTAGGGAACTTCCCGCTTACCTTCGATAACCACACACTCATGCTGCGTCGAGGTCGAGTGCAAAGAGCCTTCGAGGTTGAAGCCTCGAGCTGCGTCCCCGGATCATTGGGGCCTTTTCGAGGCTTAGGGAGAGGTGCAATGATCGCGAAATCGTGCCTCCCGATCTCGCCTGTATACAGATAGTCCTCGTGTTTCTTAAAATGAAAGGATAAGAAATGACCTCGAATTCATGCCCCTCTGGTACTTCCGTAACAATGGCATTCATATCTTGCAAAATGACTGACATGATAGAACCCTTAAAAGCCTTCTGCTAAAGGGTCGAGCATACATAACCCTTAAAAGCCTTCATATTGATGACAGCGGCTGGCCGTCCTTTGGCCTCCTTCATCGTGCGTATTGGGCCTCTATAAATACCTCTTCTCTTGTTCTTTCTTTGAGGTGCAATTTCCTTTTCTCCTCTGAAATCTTTTATGAATGGCTAAAAAATCCGCCTCTGCTTCTCAGGAGAATGTAACCTCCTCCTCCTCACATTCATCTAAAGGGAAAGCAAAAGTTTCTCAAGGGGAGGATATAACGACACATAAATCCGACTTCCTCAGTGTGTATACTTATCCATTTACCCTTGGCCCGGCGGTGCCCTCCATGCCTTCGATAGACCCCGTGATCCTTCACTTCTGCGAAGGATATGAAGTGACTCTCGGCTAAAGTCATCCGTCATACTGGCGCATCGTTTACATGACCATATATTACGTGAGTATGATCGACGGGATGCCCTTCACCCTTAACCATTTGATCAGAATGTACAGTCCTCGACTCTTTCGTGGGGTCCTGATTAAGCTTCATTGTCGGGCCTCGAGGGCCCTCTTTGCTTGTACTGACGAGGTAAGGAACGGAGGGTGGATGAGCCGTTTTGTCCGAGTTAGGACTTCAGACTTGATCCCCTCAGAGAAGGTGTCGTTCCCTAAAAGATGGAAGCGTAAGTGGACATACCTAATTAACTGCCCATTTCTTTGTTTCGGATATATTTTTTCATGGACCGACTTCTTCCGCTTATATAGCTGTTGCAGCGTATCCTGATGCAGTCAGGGATCTTTCAGGCAGGGTAGCCAGACTGGACTCGATTTGCCAATACGTTGAGAGCACGTGGCGCGATTTGTCCAAGGCTTGATGGGAAGCCAAGGATAACGGTGGGACTTCATTCTATGTTATAGTTTCAGTTTTACGAAGGTCGTTTCCAATTGCGCTCTTATTTCCCATGCTTGTTCTTGTTTTTGGGCAGGTCTGGGGGAGGCCTTTTTGATGAGAGAAACCCCGCGCGGGGAAGCGGGTGCCCCGAAACTTGATGAATAAGGAGAAAATGAGGGAGGATGTCGACTTATTCGCCGACCCTTAAGAAAGCCAGGGTGGAAGATCCTAAGGATGATTCAGCAGCCCTAATCCCAGAACTGTCAGGGGGCCCCCGAGTTGGAGGCTAAAAGAAAGATAATCCCCTGATAGCACCTGAGGGGGGAGAAGATCTGACCGTTTTGCATACGGTTGAATCGGCTGTTTCCGAACTGCGGCTTGGTTCCGTTGTATCCCCGCCTCGGGCTGAAGAGGCCAATGAGGGTGTACCAGTCGCCGTTGTTGAGCCCGTTGTCGGCAAAAATTTTGCTCGAGCCAAGGCGCGCTTTGTAGGTGGTCCGGGAGAGACGATTCCCGAAGCTCCTTAGAAGCAAGAGGTGGCCCCGATCGATACGGTCGAGGTTGTTGAAGTGGTCGACTCCCCTCCGGAGTCATCTCTTCCTTTGAGGGGGACGCAAGATGATCCCAAGACAATGTCTTTCGATGTGGGGTCGTCCAGTAGCGATAAGAATATGTTCGGAAAGCCGCTGTGCTTGAGAAAAAGCCTGAGCCTGGCGTTTCGCTCATCTTCAGTGAGATCGATAGGCTATGTGAGCAAGTAATTTATTTGTAAATTATGCTTGGCTCTTTGTCCTTTCGACTTGCTATCCTTATTTCTTTCGTGGTTCCAGGCCAAGGCGCTTTACAATCTATCATTTGTCAATTTTGAAGCCAAGCTGAATCGCCATGAGGGTGAATATCAGAGACTTACCTCGGAGGCTAATGAACTCAAGTCCCTTTCGATCAAGAAGGAGGAGGAACTCCGTAGCCTTCAGGACTGCTTGGAGGCGGTGTCCCGGGAAAAAGCTTGCCTTGCTGAACAGGTTACATAGCTCCCGCTTGTTTCTTTTGTCTGTATGTCTAACTGACTTTAATGTTTTAAAATCTTTTAGTCGATTTTTTCAGCTTAAGGAGAAAGATGTCCTTATGGGGAAGGAGCACCGAGCCAGGGATTCTGAAATGCTTGAACTCAAACAACACTTGAGTGAGACGATCTTTGAGAGAAAGGCCCTCCGGGGAGAGGTGGTTTCGATCGGGCATTGCCTCGAAGAAACGAGGGCTGAGAGCAGTAAGTATAAGAATCTCCATACTGAGTTGGCTACTACGTTATCCGAAGTCAGGGCTGAGGCCGAGGTACTTGTGACCTCGCATAAGGAGGACGCTGCTACTGGAAATGGGAGACGAACGCTCGAGGATATATATGCGGGGGCCTTGATTTAGTTGCCGAAATTGAGAGGGTGAAGACCCTAGAAGAGGAAGCCGCGACCTTGCTTCCTTTCGAAGATGAGTCAAGCAGTGACTCGGGAGGCGATGAAGATGGAAGCGGAGTTCCTGAAGGGGAGAAGGCCGTTGGAAACCCGAAGGTTATCGCCGGGGTTATCAAAAGCGTAGTTTCTGAGGGGGCCGTCGGTCCACAGTCCCCGAGGGGGAAGTAGACTAGGCTTTTCCTTTTTTGATTCTTTGTATGGGGCTTTCAGAGAGCGTTTCCCAATGTAGCTTTTGTATTTTTTCACGTATGCGTATAAAAGAAAACCTTTTGGTTTGATCTCCCATGTATTTTTCTATGTTTGTGCACGTCTTTCTTCGTTTTGAATTTATATGGTAGTTGATGATTGGCTAGGTGAACTGGACTATGAGTAATGATCCTTAGGTATAATATTTGGCCCTGAAGCTTTGTTAGGCTGGCCCGTAGGCCTTTGGGCATTTGGTTGGCACAACCTTTTGACAAAAGCCGGCGATTTAGGCCGGTGATAGTTTCTCTCATGTACGTGCCATTAGGCGTTTTTTAGTTAACTATTTCGGGCTCAGTTTCCGAGTCGGATTTCGACTCGAGCTCGTTGGCCCTCAAGTTTTTGAATTTCAAGCTAGCCCTTAGGCTCTTGCGCGATTGGTCGGTACGACCTTTTATATGGGCTGGCGGTAGTGGCTCTTACGCTTTAGGTTGGTATGACCTTTTGTATGGGCTTGCGACAATGGCTCTTACGCTTTAGGGTTGGTACGACCTCTAATATAGGCTTTATTCTTCCCTCCTTAGGAATTTTTGAATTTGTGTTTGCCTGACTCTTCGACGGTTTGGTAAAACCACGATTGCGAGCTGTTATGTGGCGGTGATGGAGCACCTCGGGAGGTTTTGCTCGGTGGATGAGTGTTTCGAAGCCTATAGTTTTGGAGCTGACATGGTCGAATCCCTTTTGCCTATGTCGAGGGTAGCCTATTTTAACTAGGTTTTCTTCCAAACTTCTTTAGAAGTAATTGAAGGCCTGTAATTTTGTAGCAACGGTCGGGCATCCCCGAGTCGAGTTAGTTTGGTTGGTACAACCTTGTGAGCGTAGTCATTGTGTTTGGCCGGAGCCTTTCAGTCCCCGAGTGAAGTAGTTTTGGCGTTTATATCGAGGGTATTCCTTTTTAGGGGTCTTATAAGTTCGATATATAGCCTTAACTTTAAGATCGGGATTATGCCCTTTGTAAGGTCTTATAAATTTTTACATGCCTTTGAGGTCTTACAGCTTTGGTTACTTGGTACAAGTATGGTTCATGCCTTGCTTGAGGTCTTACAGATTTTATATTGCCTTATGAAGGTCTTATAGATTTGATATTGACCTATGAAGGTCGTATAGATTTGATATTGCCTTATGAAGGTCCTACGCATTCGAGGTTGCCCGCATGGGCCTTATTGCCTCGGGTTTTGACAGATCGATGGGGGTGGCAGTTGGCGGCAGTCCCCGAGTCATCGAGAATTTCTTGGCTCAGGAGCCATTCCCTATAAACTTTGTATTGCCACATTGAGGGCTTACGAGTTTGGAGTTTCCGACCAGGAGGTCATGTAGCCTTGAGTTTTCGATGCCAGTCCCCGAGTGTTTGGGACGTTTTTTTGGCTTCTGGAGCCGTTTTTGTAATTTTAATGTTTCCCTATTGAGGGATTAGCTTCGAGTTTTTGATGCTAGTCCCCGAGTGTTCGGGATTCCAGTCCCTGAGTGTTTGGGAAATTTTGGGCCTTGAAGCTGTTTTTGTAAGAAATAGCGAGCTTCTTTGAAACGTGAAATGTTTCGATGGAGGGGAAAATATTCTTTGATTACTTGGTACAAGTACATGCCTTCGCCGTCTAGAGCTCGGTTATTCTATACGGACATGGTTCGTTCGATTGTTTGGCCCGATACATCATTTTCCTATCGAGACCCCATTCAGCACATCTTGGCTTCTCCGAGGAGGTAACCTACTGGGGGGATGCCCCCCAGTATTCGAGGCTTCTCAAAGCCTTGGATACTTGTTGAGTCTTCCTTAGGTAGCATATAGATGTTTCCTCGTTAAAAACATTGTCGGTAAAAGACCCTTTTTGGGATGAAAAAACCCGATCAAAGGAAAAGAGTGCAACGAATGCCTTTGAAACCTACGGCCTTTGAGCTTTTAAAAGTAGTAGCATGAGCATTGATATATTCCAATTTCTTGGAAGTTGTTCGCCTTCCACGGTGCCGAGTTTGTAGGACCCTTTGCCGACTACCCCGAGGACGTGGTACGGTCCTTCACAGTTCTGACCCAGCTTTCCCTCATTAGGATTTCGAGTATTCAAGGTGACTTTCCTTAGGACTAAGTCCTCGATTCCATAATGTCGGAGATTTGTTCTCCTATTGTAGTATCTTTCGATTCTCTATTTTTGTGCAGCCATTCTGACTAGTAAGGCTTCTCGCTTTTTATCTAATAATTCGAGAGCGGTAGTTATGGCCTAATTGTTCGAGCTCTTGGTGGTGTGTCGGAATCTAGCGATAGGTTCCCCGACCTCGATCGGTATCAATGCCTTGGCGCCATATACCAGGGAGGAAGGCATTCCCCTGTGCTTGATTTCAGAGTTGTTCGGTATGCCCAGAGCACTTCGGGTAATATTTCTCTACATCTTTCCTTTGCGCTTTCCAACTTATTTTTCTAAATTTTTAATGATGGTTTTGTTTGTAGACTCGGCTTGGCCGTTTGCACACGGGTTGTAGGGCGTCGATAGGATCCTTTTGATCTTGTGGTCCTCCAGGAACTGAGTCACTTTGCTTCCGATAAATTGCTTCCCATTATCGTACGTTATCTAGGAAGGAATTCCGAATCGACACGTGATTGTGGTCCCATATGAAATTAATGACTTCTTTTTCTCTTATTTTTCAAAGGCACGCGCTTCAACCCATTTCGAGAAGTAGTCAATCATAAATAAAATAAATATAGCTTTACCTGGTGCCGTCGGTAGAGGTCAGACGATGTCCATCCCCCATTTCATGAACGGCCATGGCGACAAAACTGAATGTAGTTGTTCACTAGGTTGGGAATCATTGGGGCAAATATTTGGCATTTGTCGCACTTGCGGACGAATTCTTTAGCGTCCTTCTCCATGATGTCCCAATAGTAGTATGCCCTGATTATTGTTCGAACCAAGGAATCGGCACCGGAGTGGTTTCCGCAGGTGCCCTCGTGGATCTCTCGGACCACATAGTCTGTGTCTCTTGGCCCCAAACATACTGCTAGGGGGCCATCAAAAGTTCTCTTGTAAAGTGTTCTGTTTTCGTCGATCGAGAAGCGGGCCGCTTTGATTCGCAGGGCCCTCGACTTCCTTGGGTCTGCGAGTAGCTTCCCGCTCTCCAAATAATCGATATATTTGTTTCTCCAATTCCATGTTAGGCTAGTGGAATTGATCTCGGCATGTCCTTCCTCAATCACTGATTTGGATAATTGAACCATAGATCTGGGGAGCATTTCACCTTCATCGACAGACAATCCCAGGTTTGCGAGAGAATCGGCTTCGTTGTATTCCTATCGAGGTATGTGGACCAGGGTCCACCCTTTGAAGCGGTGCAATGTGACTTGAATTTTATCTAAGTATCTTTGCATCCTGTCTTCCTGAACCTTGAAGCTCCCATTTACTTGATTTACCACCAGGAGGGAATCGCACTTTGCTTCAATAACTTCAGCTCCTAGACCGTTAGCCAATTCTAAACCTGCAATCATAGCCTCATACTCGGCTTCGTTGTTAGTTAACCTTACGGTTTTTATAGATTATCTAATCACGCCACTCGTAGGTGGCTTTAGAACTATGTAGAGTCCGGATCCTCTTATGTTCGAGGCGCCGTCAGTGAACATGGTCCATACCCTAAAAGATGCGCCCTTTTTTAACAAAAGTTCTTTCTCGACCTCGGGTGCGAGGGAGGGAGTGAAGTCGGCTTCAATGTCTGCCAAAATCTAAGACTTGATAACCATTCGGGGCTGACACTCCATATCATATCCCCCGAGTTTAATGGCCCATTTGGCCAGCCGGCCTAATAATTCGGGTTTATGCAGTATGTTTCGTAGGGGATACGTTGTTAATACACAAATATGATGACATTGGAAGTAGGGTTTCAATTTTTGAGACGCACTTATTAATGCAAGAGCTAGTTTTTCCAGGTGCGGATATCTGGTTTCGGCATCACCCAGGGTCCGACTTACTTAATAAACAGGGAATTGCATTCCTTGTTCTTCTCTAAACAGTACACCACTTACCGCTATGTCGGATACAGCCAGGTACAAATATAATATTTCACCCTCTTTTTGGGTGTGGAGCAAAGGCGGGCTTGTCCGGTATAACTTCAACTCCTCCAAGGCGCGTTGGCATTCCGTATTCCATTCAAAGTTGTTTTTCTTTTTGAGCAAGGAGAAGAAATGGTGACTCCCATGCGATGACCTTGATATGAACCGACCCAAAGTTGCTATCCGCTCGATCAGTCGCTGCACGATCTATACGTCATTTACCACCGTAATTTCTTCGATGGCTTTTTATTTTGTCGGGGTTGATCTTGGTTCCTCTGTTCGATACCATGAAGCCTAAGAATTTGCCCGATCCTACCCCGAAAGCGCACTTCTTGGGTTTGAGCATCATATTGTAACTTCTGAGGATGTCGAACATTTCCTGCAAATGAGTCAAATGGTCCTCTGCGCACATGGACTTAACTAGCATTTCGTCAATATAAACTTCCATGGACTTGCCTATATGATGTTCAAACATCTTGTTAATTAGGCGCTAGTATGTGGCCCCTGCGTTTTTTAGCCCGAAGGGCATTACATTGTAGCAGTACGTACCGTACTTCATGATGAATGAAGTCGTTCCTCTATCCTCGGGGTTCATCTGAATTTGATTATACCCCTAATAGGCGTCGAGAAAAGTGAGGGTTTCATGGCCGGTCGTGGCATCAATCAAATGGTCGATGTTGGGCTGTGGGAACGAGTCCTTTGGGCACGCCCTATTTAGATCATTATAATCTACACACATTCTCAGCTTATTCCCCTTTTTGGGAACTACCACCACATTGGCCAGCCATTCGGGATATTTTACATCCCTAATAGACCCTATCTTGAGGTGCTTCATTACCTCGTCTTTGATGAATGCATGCTTTATCTCGGACTGGGGTCCTTTTTTTTGCTTCACCGATTTGTACCTGGGATCGACACATAGTTGATGGGTGGTTATCTCCGGTGGAATCCTTGTCATGTCTAAATGGGACCAAGCAAAACAATCGATATTATTAATAAGGAATAAAATAAGTTTTTTCCTGAGTTCGGGGGTTAATCCCGTCCCTAGGTATACCTTCCGATCTGGGAGATGCTCGACCAACATGGCTTGCTCCAATTTTTCAACAGTCGACTTTGTCGCGTCCGATTCTTCGGGGGCAATGAAGGTTCTAGGAGTGAGGAAGTCCTCTTCATCATCCTCGGGGGTTTGTTGGCTTTCCATCTTTTCCGGGGTGGAGTGTATGGGAACCGATATCTCTTCATGGACCACGAACATTTCCTTCTCCGCATGTTGCTCGCCATACACTGTCTTTATTTTGTCTTTTGTTTGAAAATTCATCATCTGATGCAAGGTTGATGGTACCGCCTTCAGGTTATGTATCCACGGCCTACCGAGCAAGGCATTATACCTTGCGTCATCTTTAATGATGTGGAATCTGGTATCCTGAATTGCATCGGATATGTTTACCGGGAGGGTGATCTCTCCTTTTGTTGCTTCGCGGGCCATATTGAAGCCGTTGAGGATTCGGGAGGTAGGTACGATTCGGTCGAGTAATCCGAGCTATTCTACCATCGTCGATCTGATTATATTGGCCGAGCTACCAAGATCCACGAGTACACGTTTGATTTGAATGTTATTTAAGAGAAACGAGATTACCAGCGCATCGTTGTGTGGATGAGATAGAGTCTCGAAGTCTTCTTCGTTGAACGCGAGGATGTCCCTAGGTAACTGGCCCCAAGTTTGTCCTTGTGTTGCCGCGGCAACTTTTATCCGCTTGACCACGGGTCCCTGGGGAACGTCGGTCGCTCCTATAATCATATGGATGACGTGTTGAGGTTCTTCTACTTCACTCTCCCTGTTTGCCTTTCTTTCTTCCCGGGTGGGGTTCTTTTCTCGGGGTACACTCCTGTTGGTGTGGGAACTTACGCCAACGTGTTGAGCGTTGCATGAGACCATATTGACAGGAATCGGCTCTGGTGTGATCTGAGGGTTTTGTGGTGGCATACCAACACCTGCAATAGCTACACCGCTTTTCCTATGGTCCCCAAGACTGTTGTTCTTACGCGCGTTTATTGAGTTAGGCATTTCGACCTGAAATCGAAGATCTTGGACAACAAAAAAGCGTAAAAGATAACTTGCGTTATGTAGTAAACCGGCAAGAAAACAATCACTAGTATATTTGGCCCCACGGTGGGCGCCAACCTGTTTACCTTGAAAATGGTAATAACAATTAGATTTGATTTTGTGGTTCTAAAAATATGTGATCTATTTTTATGCTAGTTGTCAAGTAGTAGATGCTAAATGATGAGATTAGAAAATAAGATAAGAGATTGAAGATGGCTTTAGAAACCATACCAGACGGTTGAGGATCGGGGCCTCGAGCTAGCGCGTGCGGGGCCTCGATGCCAAGTTAGATGCCTAGCTAAGGGCGGCCGATGGAGGATTAACAACTATTATGGTTGATATTGCGGCTCTTTATGACCAATAACAACCAATAAATGAAGAACGATAAATGATATACAATAAATGTAAATAAAGCAATAAATGTAAGCAACAAAGCCGAATAGAGAGTATGTTTAAGTTAGAGAGCAGAAAGAATGTTCTTGTATTGAATGAAGTATCTTGTGTTTTTTTAGATGTCCTCTACAAAAAATGGTAAGGAACCCCTTTACATATGAGGGGAACCCTAATATGGTACAAGTGTATTTATTATATAAACAACCGGTACGATCACTCAATCAGCTTGGCGCAGGTTGTCACCGTTCACGCAGGCGTTGTCAGAAAAGGTACTGCTCCTAGGGAACTTCCCTCCCACTAGTGATAACCTCTAGTTCGTTCTACCCCGATATCGGGCAAGAAGAGTCCTCGAAGGCTTCGAACCCCGAGATATTCCTCGGTCCCTCGGGGTGACATTGCGCAATGCCTCGCCGATCGTGAAATCGGCCTTTCCGATTTTGGCCGCATACAAAAAGAGTTAAACTACATTGAGTGCAATGACGATGGAGATGTATAAATGGAAGCTCAAGCAAACTTCCATCTCTCTAAGTTTCTTTAAAATCTGTATATTCTCTTCCTTAACCAGTTCCTTCCATGCAAGGGAAATTTCCTAGAACGGAGTTGTCAATCTCTCCTTGATGTACAAACCACCACATTCGATGGAAGAGCCATTGGAGTTTGCATGCATCACAAGGTTGACTTTTGCATAGTTTAAATTGTACTATTCCCTCCATATAAATTTATGTGGCACACTTTCCTTATGAATTTGTTTAAAGACACATTAAAACTTTCCATCTAACTCATTTACTCTCGATGAGAAGTTTTTATATTCGCACAAATGGAAAGCTTCACAAAAGCTTTTACCCTTTAAGCTTCTAAGACCACAAGTTTCAAAAGTTTTTTAAAATTCCGTGCCAAGTCAAACTATGTCACATAAATGAAACAGAGGGAGTAATATAAACGAAGACTGAAGTGGGTTTGTCTCACATCGAAAGTCAAAAATGACTTAGGATTTTTGGTTTTTATTAAATTTAGTTTTTTAATTTGAACGAACAGGTTTGGTCATGACAAAAATGAACGTTATGAATAGCCTTCTTTTGACTCTATAAATTCGTCTGACTTTTTCTTTTAATCTGAATTTCTACTAACAGGTTGTTGATGCATCTGCAATGAGTGCTTTCTTGAAAACATAGGCCAAGCTTACCCAGGGTGAAGGTGATAAAACACTAGATCCAGACTTCACCTCAGCAATCTCTCTATTACCTCCAATAGATTCATTACCAACTAAGTTCATAAGGAATTTGGAGAACATCTATTTCCAAGGCTCAAAATCGCCAATGAGAAGGTTCTTGTTCGACTCCAAAGCCATAAAAGCTCTCAAAGCTAACACATCTAGCCAAGGTGTTCCTTTTCCATCTAAGATTGAAGCATTGAAAGCTTTTCTTTGCAAGCGGATTGGAGCTGCCTCTAAATTCCTTACGGATGCACCAAAGACTTTAGCGATCACACGTCGCAAATTTAAGGCCTCGCGTTGATCCACCTTTGCTGCAAAACTCTTTTGGAAGCCTTCTATGGATAGTATTTTCCTTTTATGACTCTTTAGATGCTAAGGGAGGTCTTTATCCGATTAAACGCGGAGAACATTAAATGTACTTTCGAATTACGTAATCATTTCATCTGAAAACGTATTTTTCGGAGAAAGAGCATATTTTTATTTATTTAATTCAGTTTCGTAATTATATATATATATATATATATATATATACATATACATATATATATATATATATATATATACACACACACACTTAATTATGTCTTCAACAGATATAGACAACGAGTCTACAATCACGTCCCTAAACGAGTTGTTTAGTGTGTCGACAAATGAGAAGATAAATATTTTCAGATTCACAAGCTGGTGCAATATGGGAATATATGATGTTATTTATTGTTGTGGAAAGTCTGTTTGGGTTGCTCATATGGAGGATTTTGATGCTGCAAATATCGATCCAAACATCAGTTTGTCTTTTTAGAAAGTGCATGCAAAGAGGGGATAGAGTCGTGGATTGCATCTGATGATGAAGAGATTAGCATTGAAGAAAAGGATCCAGAGTTTCTCACATATTCCAAGACAAATCCAAGTATTTGCATTATCTAAATAAATGGCTCATTTGGAGAAAGGTCCAAAGAATTTATCAACTTTCTACAAATGTTTCCTGGAACTGAGAGAGAGGTGTTATGCATCTTACTAAATTTTGCTGACATAAATGTTCTCTCTCCATTGTATGTTTTCTTGCATTTTGCATTATCTATTATGTGCTTAGTTTTCCAATAATATACTGCGGTATTTCAAATAAAGTAAGCATTTTCAATTAACTAGGACCAAATCCTTGTTTTAGTACTGTTGCTGGTATCTTTACTTATTAGTAGCGTCCTATTAAATACCTATAATTGTATACGGTCAAATCGGGCTTCCCCTTTTTGTATGATTAATTGAGATCGGGACGTGGCAGGCCAAGGTTCGACCCCATGTCATATCGGACCGTGATGCGAAATTAGATTGATGTAACGACTCGGCCGGTCATTTCATGAGTTACAACCCCATTTCCCGCATTTCTACTTCCTTGTGTGTTGCTCAGGTGTATTTGATCATATCGTGTTAGTTGTGTTGTGTTCGGAGTGGTCTTAAAGTGGAATGAGACACTTAGTCTCTTATTTAGCTGCTTAGGTTGGAAAAGTCAACCGAATGTTGACTTATAAGTAGAAGGTCTCGGATGTGAATTCTGACGGTTCGTATAGCTTGGACGTCTGTGGTAGATTTAGGCTAGAATTGGCGAAATTGGAAATTAGGAGCTTTCCGGTCTGTAGTGGAAATCTTGATATCGGGGTTGGAATGGAATTCCTGAAATTGGAGTAGGTCCGTTGTATCATTTGTGATGCGTGTGCAAAATTCCAGGTCATTCGGATGAGGTTTGATAGGTTTTGCATCGTTTGCGGAATTCGGATGTTTGGAAATCCTTAGGCTTGAATCCAAGGGTGATTTGGTGATTCGATGTTGTTTTGAGTGTTCCAAAGGTTGGAATAAGTTTGAATAGTGTTATATGGCTTGTTGGTATTTTTGGTTGGGGTCCTGAGGGCCTCGGGATGAATTCGGACGGTTAACCGAAAGAATGGACTTGGTTTGAGCAGCTGAAATTGCTGCTTCTACCATAACCACACCTGGGGATTGGGGACCGCAGGTGCAAGGTCGCAGGTGCATGAGGAGTCCACATATGCGGAGGGCTCGGAGCAAAGGGAAATCCGCAGGTGCACATAAAGGACCGCACCTGCGAGATCGCAAATGCGGGTGATGACCGCAAATGCGGATGATGACCGCAGTGAAAACTGCACCTGCGATGCTTTTCCGCAGGTGCAGCGTCACAGAAGTGACTTGGAGATTGCATATGCGGAAATCGCTTGGCAAAAGCTATAAAATCCTCACTTCGCGAATTTCTGCCATTTTGTTCACCATTTTTGGACGAGTTGCAGCTTGAAGACTGTTATTTCAATGAGGAATTAAGTGTTTTCAGTGAAGTAAGCTAATTGGACCATGTATCTTGTGTTTATGTGGATTATTTCATTGTTTAATCATGTTATTAGTGGAAAAATTATGGAAGAAATTGGGACATTAGGGCTTGAAATTGGAGAGTTTAAATTGGCGATTTTAGAGGTTAATTGAGATCCGATTTTGATGATTTTGGTATGTATAGACTCGTGATAGGATAAGGATTTTAGTGCTCTGATTTTTATCGATTCTGAGACGTGGGCCCGGTGGCCGGATTTGAGCAAAATCGGGATTCTGAGTAATTTTTGATAATTTTCGTGTGGGCTTTGTTCCTTTGGCATGTATTGATGATATGATTATGATTTTGGATCGATTTGGGGCGATTTGAGGCTGAGTCGAAAGGCAAGGGCATTGCGGAGTAGATTTTCGTCTGATTTGAGGTAACCAATGATTGTACATCTTGACCTGAGGGTATGAAACCTCGGAATTTCGTACTATTTTGATAACATGCTAGGTGACAGGCGTGAGGGCATGCACCCGTAGGGATTGTGACTTGGTCCGTCCCGTGGCAACTGTAGAGTTGCATATTTTGGTAAACTCTATATGATATCAATGTGCTTTAGAAATAATTCTGTTAACTTGGGCTGAATGCCATGTTTGGGGCATTGTGCCGTACTGTTTGGACCCTCAGGGGCATTTTACTATTATCCTCACATTTTTTTGATAGAAAGCCTTATCCTCAGTCATAGTTTACTATTATCCTCACATTTTTTTGATAGAAAGCCTTATCCTCAGTCATGGTTTATTTCTATTTATTTTTTGATCTTTTTCATCACTCTATATTAATCTATGAAAGTGTTATTGGGCTGAGTTCCCTGAGCTTGCACTGAGATACCCGAGTGGCTTGTGAGGCTGATGAGTGAGTGAAGCCGCGGGCCAGATTGTGAGATGGAGGCTTTGTATGGAGGAAGCTGTTGTCGTTCAGTTCGAGTTGGGTCGAGCCCTCGATCGCGAAGAGAGGGTCGAAGAACGTGTTTGCTGTTGGGACCTAGAGGGAGGTGTTCGAGGAAGCTGCAGCAAGGGCCTTGACTTTTCAGAGGAGTTGGCCTGAGCCAAGGTGGATGAAGGCGATGTTTGGCCACTCCTGGTGGACGTTGCAGAGGGCGTTCTTTTTTGACGAAAAATAGAGGTTCCGTCATTTCGTAACTTTGTTTCTGGCGCGCGGGGCGTGCCTGTAGGCGGAGAATGTTTTTGCATGTAATATAAGAATTTTTTTAAGGCTTTTGTTCCTTTTGTACCTTTTTCGTGTCGCTGCTCTCAATCGCACAGATCGGTTTTGGAGGTATTCTCCGAGTGGCACCATGGCTCGAGCTTGGGTAGGTCCTCCTGCTCCCATCGGCCATTGCGGGTGGAAGGCGGTCCTCCTCCGTGCTTCTAGGCCGGAACGATTTCATGGGTGCGTGTTCCGGGGATTCGCCTTTTCTGCCAATGGCGTATTGATAGCGCCGCTTAGGTCGTCTCTTTAGGCGTATCCGCTGTTGAATTATTCTTGGGTTCCACCTTCGGGTGTCTCAAGACACATCAGGCGAAGCGGGCAAGCTAAAATAACCTTTGACTAGATGGCCCAATGGTCAAAGGGTAACTATTTCGTGGCTTTTTGCCGAGGAGTATCCCGATCAGGTCAGTGCAGGGGGCTCCTTTTCCCGGAGGAATTGGCCCAAGCAAGGAGGACAATCGGGGAGATTGGTTGTCGTTTGCCGAGGCCGTAGAAGGCGTATTTTGACAAGCTGTTTTCCTTTTGGTACGGGGCGTAGACTTGACCGCTCTATAGTCAGAGGTCCCTGCAGAGGGAGAGGGCGAAAGATAGCGGCTTACTTTACTTGTTGGGGCCGAGCTAGAGATGGCCCTTGACTGCGTAGGCAGTAGCGGGAAATATGCAGATAGGGGGATTTTCATGGCGATTCGGGCCAACGACTATGATCCCTTGGAAGAGTTTGGATGGGCCAAGGGAGCGATGTTTGATGCCGAGTCCCTGATATCTTCAGGTTCAATCTCTAAGTCGTGTCATGGCTCGAGCTCCGATTGGCCTTCCACTTTCTTCCCGTTTGTATGAGAGGAGGGTGATGACCCTATGTGCTCCTGGACCGAAGCGTTTTTGCGGGCGTGTGGCCTGGGGATTTGTCGCGACTGTTGATAGCATGGTCGGGGCCGTGCTTTTAGGTGTATAGTGATTGAATTGCCCTCGGGTTCAGTCTTCGAGTTGGGATCCTAACTCAGGCTTATTTTACCTTCGAGCCCGTTTGGGCTGGCGATGATGATTTTCATTCTCTGCCTTTGGGCGTTTGGCGATTTTCTTGTAGCTAGTCTCCGAGTTAGGAGATAACAGTCTGCGTGTCGTACCTCCGGGCGTGCTATAATCCTTGGGTCCAGTCTCTGAATCGTGTCGTGATTCAAGCTGCAATTAGCCTTTGACCCTTTCGGAGGTTCCGGTTGGCGATAGTGCCTTTTTGCTTCCCACCCCTGGGCATTTGATGATCTTCTGGGTCCAGTCTCCGAGTCGCGTTGCGCTTCGAGCTGTAATCAACCCTTAAATTTCATCTGAGTGTTTGGTCGTAGAGACCTTTTGATATGAGGCCCGGAGGCTTTGCTTAGTTTAACTATTTTGGATCTGGTCTCCGAATCAGGTTACGATTTGAGCTCTCGTTAATCCTCAAGTTGTCAATTTTCAATTTGATGGTCGTAGAGACCTTTCGCTGTGAAGCCCGGAGGCTTTGCTTTGCCGGCAACAATGGCACCTACGCTGTTTGATGTGAGGCCTGGAGGCTTTTGTAGGCTTTGTTTTCCTCTCGTTAAGGTATTATTGATTATTTTGCCTGACCCATCATCGGTTCAAAAAGAACCTCGATTTCAAGTCGTAATCAGCGATGTTTTGAGCACCTCGGAAGGTTCGTAGCCCATAGGTCGAATAGATCGACGCTTTTTCGATTTTGGAGCCGACATGGTCAGGACTCATTTTTTGCCTGTTGAGGGAAGCCTGTGTTTTTACCGATTCTTTTCGCAGTAGGTTCGGAGGATTTTTTAGGAACAGTCGGGCGTCCCCGAGTCACGTTTTTTTTGGGCTGTAGCAGCCGTTCGACCGTAGTCGTGTGCATTTGGCCGGGGCCATTTTTGATCCCGATAAGCAGTTTTAGGCGTCCACACCGAGGGTATGCCCTTTAGGGATTCTTACAAATGCGACGTGTAACCTAAACTGCCGGATTTTTCATGCCTGTTGAATGACTTAGAACCAGAGAGAGATTTAGAGAAAGAGAGAGAGAGATTATATTATTGCTTTCTTTGTAAGACAATTGGAGATATCTACAAGGTGTTGGTGACCCTTCTTTTTATAGAAAAGGGGGCGTCCAAACTTAATATGGAATAAGCAATACAATAAAAGAATGAGATGTGACAACCTGCTTTTCTTGGGTTGTAGGAGAATTGACGTCGAGCCGTTTGGACAAGTCTCGTGGATCCCGGATACATCTCTTGGGGGATATCTTCGCTCATCAGGGTGTTAGCCGATGCCCGATCTGGGCAAGGCATCGGTTAGATCTCGAGGGAGGTGACGGAACCGAGATCCCGTGCATTGGGGATTTGTTCTTCGAAGCATTATGTCAAGGAAAAATTGGTCTCCCGATTTCCCCGCACACAAATGCCACACATTGAATGACAAAATCCAGACTTTGATTGACAACAAGATTGTATACGACAAAATCGGAGGGTCCAATTTCCCGTCATTAAAGCATTTTGGAAGATCGCCTCGAAGCCTTGAGGCTACAAAGATGCGCTCGAGTCTTCTCCCTCGGAGCCCATCGACACCCGGCCTTAAGAGGATATCGGTCGAGGCTAGAGTAAAAATGGAAATTTCCCAAGACGCGACTAAGTCTGTCGCGACTGAGTCTGACAAAGCCTAGCCAGGCTATTATTAGCCCTACTCGGGGCGTCATTTCCAGCCGTCCCATCTCCACACCTTTACAGCTAATGTATGCCTTACCATATAAGCTTCCCCCTTCTATATAAAGGGGATTCTGATTATTTTGTAGAGGACTGATGTTGCTCCAAAGACTCTACATGAAATATATGATAACTCTCTCTCTTTGTCTCTAATACACTCTCTTGATATTGTTGCTCTATCTTATTATCATCGTAGTCATCCTACATTTATTGCTTGTTATTGTCATTAAAGAGCCTCCTTTTAATATTATTGCATCTATTCGCCCTTCCCCGATCGCCCTTGATAACTCGAGTCCGAGCTCGGGACCCAACCTCGAGGCCCCAAATCGACCAGCTCGAGGCCCCGAAAGGCTATCTCTTGATTGGATTACCACTTTATTTTAGCTCGCGTCTCACCCTTAAACTTTACGCACATAGCATCAACTGCTCTAATACTAGCATAAAAATAGATCACGTATTTTTAGAGTCCCATAAACAAAATCTAATTGTTATTACCATTTTCACGGTAAACAATGATCATCCAAGCAAAGGAGGCTACGCCTAATGTCCGGAATAACCCCCTCTCAGATCACAGAGGTGAAGGTGTTAATGTTATAGAGATGGATGAAGAATGGGATCCGGAGGGATCAATCGGACTTATTAAAGAGGGTGACGATCCCAAGAAACCCGCAATCACTCTCAACTCCATTATAGTGCAGGTACAGCTGCCAGTGGAGGTCGAGGTAACTACGTCAGTCCCATTTAAAGTTGAGGTAGCAACCCCTGCAGTTGCACCTATTCCATTTGAGGTGAAAGTAGTCACACCATTTACAGTGACAGTATCAACCACACCACCTTTGAGCACCGAGGCTGTACCATGGGATTTTGTGGCTGGAGCTAGAAGAAAAGGAAAAACCAAGATGGGGGAATATGGCGCTGCACAACGAATGAGTAGGACCGGATGGGTATATACGCTCGAGAATTTAGGAGAATCTAGTACACAGGCACCTAACAGACCTCCCGTTATTGAAACAGGTCCAGATGACCTCTAGAGGAAAGTATAAGCAAAGGAGTATTTAGTCATTGATCACCTAAACAAGACTCTCGCTCAAATATCTATCCTATCACTGCTAGAGAATTCAGAAGCACACAGGAACGCTCTGATGAAAGTATTGAACGAAGCGTATGTGCACAATAACATCACAAGCGGAGAAATGGCTAACATGGTGGGACAGGAGTTGCAAAGTCACAAAATCACTTTCCACGAGGATGAGTTGCCGACTGAGGGTCTGAATCACAATAGGGCACTGCACATCACAGTGCAATGCGAAGACTACATCATTACCAGGGTCCTGATTGATGGAGGATCCAGTCTCAATATCTGCCTATTGACAACACTGAAGAGATTGAGCAAAGGCCTATACGAGATACGAGAAGGGACCATGAACATGAAGGCTTTTGATGGGTCTCGGAGAGCTACCATCGGAGAAATTAATCTATGTCTGCAAATGGGGCCTACGTGGTTTGATGTCGAGTTTGAGCTGTTGGACATATCTGCATCATACAATCTGCTGTTAGGACGACCATGGGTACACGCCGCTGGGGCTGTGGCATCAATTTTGCATCATGTAGTAAAGTTTGAATGGAACCATCAGGAGGTGATCATTCACGGGGACGGGAGTAACCCCATTTACACTAGTCAAACCATCCCGGATATCGAGAACATAAGAAGGTTAGGAGGGGAAACCTATCATCACATCGAACGTGCCAATGCCATTGAGAAAGAAAAATGGTAGAGTAACATGATAGAAAGCATACTAGCATGGTCTGGGCATGAACCCGGCAAAGGGCTTGGGAAGAATCTCCATACCAAACCAATACAGTTGAAACGCCACGGTACTACTTTAGGGCTCGGATACCAATATACATGGCAAGAGTATGATGGCTTGTCGCCTCCATGGCATGGACCTTATTACCCTCTCGAGCAACAAGTGCCACATCTGGGTCAGACTTTTCACCAAGCTGATACAAGATGGGGAACTGCAGAAGAACAAGCATTAGCTGGGCTGAGGAATCTGTTCCTGGAGGACGAGGATATGGACTACAGTGAATTAATTGAGGAGGAGGAGGATGAAGGCTTCACTATTCAGACTGTGGAGAAGGGACATGTTCTCAAAAACTGGACTGCCACACCATCACAGGCCCCCCGAGTCCTTGGGTAGCTTGGCAATAAACTTAATTTTATTTCTATAGCCATGCTAGGCGTCTAAGATTTTCAGTAATTTTGTTTTTAAAGACCTACTTGTTTCAAATAATTGCTCGACTCATCGAGCCGTACTTGTTTTGAATGTTTTCAGTTCTAATCAATGCATTGATATTTATCATTCATTATTACCTTTCACACTTTTCTTTCTACAACATTATTGTTACTTTTCCTGATGAACCGGTGATTGTGACATGCAATGAGGCAACGCAATATAAGGATAGTGACTCGGATGAAGAAGATGAAATACCTAAAGAAGTTGTCAGGGAGGTTGAGAACTTTGAGAATAAGCCTAAGTCCAACCTGGACGAAACCAAAGCAGTAAATTTGGAAGATGTCGAAACCGTTAAGGAGACTCGCATCAGCATTCACTTATCACAGACAAAGAAAGAAAGAGGAGTACATTCCTTTCCTGAAGGAGTATGAGGATATCTTTGCATGGTCATACGATGATATGACCGGTTTGAGCACGTCCATAGTGGCTCACAACTTACCTACCAATCCCATGTGTCTGCCGGTGAAATAGAAACTTGGGAAATTCAAACCAGATATGAGCCTGAATGTCAAGGAGGAAGTTACTAAGCAGATCAAAGCCAAAGTCCTCAAAGTGGTTGAATACCCAACCTGGTTAGCCAACACGGTACCAGTTCCAAAGAAAGATGGGAAGGTCAAAGTATGTGTTGACTATCGAGACTTAAATAAGTGAGTCCCAAGGACGACTTTCCACTGCCAAATATACACATCCTGATCGACAATTGCGCCAACCATGAACTCCAATCCTTTGTAGATTGCTTCATGGGTTATCACCAGATCTGGATAGATGAAGAAGACGTAGAGAAAACAACTTTTATTACACCATGGGGGGTATACTGCTACAAGATGATGCCATTCGCTCTAAAGAATGCTGGGGCTACTTACATGAGAGCCATGACAACCATCTTCCATGATATGATACACAAAGAAATAGAGGTGTGTGTGGACAACGTCATTATCAAATCCAAGAGGGCCACATATCATATAGCGGAGTTAAAAAAATTCTTTGACAGGTTAAAGAGGTAAAACTTAAAACTGAACCCCGCAATATGTGCATTCGGGGTCCCTGCAGGAAAGTTACTGGCATTCAATGTAAGTCGTCGAAGGATCGAGCTAGACCCATTTAAGGTTCAGGCTATTCAGGAGTTACCGCCACCTAGGAGAAAAAAGGATGTGATGAGCTTCCTCGGAAGTCTCAACAATATCAGTTGCTTCATAGTGCAATCCACAGTTATATGTGAACCCATCTTCAAAATATTGAGGAAAGATGCCGAAATAAGCTGGACCAAGGATTGTCAGAAAGCTTTCGACAAAATCAAGGAGTACCTATCCACACCACCGGTCTTGGTCCCGCTAGAGCTAGTTCAACCTTAGCTACTCAATCTATCTATATTAGATAGAGCCTTCAGATGCGTTCTGGGACAACATGACGAGACAGGGAGAAAGGAGCAAGCCATATACTACTGGAGTAAGAAATTCACACCTTATGAAGCGCGATACTCTTTGCTGGAGCGCACTTGTTGTGCTTTGACCTGGGCGGCCCAGAAATTGAGGCATTACTTCTGTGCCTATACCACGTACCTCATGTCCAGGATGGACCCTCTGAAATACATATTTCAAAAACTCATGCTGACTAGGAAGTTAGCCAAGTGGCAGATACTGTTATGTGAGTTTGACATCATCTATGTAACTCAAAAAGTGGTCAAAGGACAAGCATTTGCAGACCATCTTGCTGAAAATCCTGTAGGAGGAGAATACGAACCCGTGAAAACGTATTTTCCTGATGAAGAAGTGTCATTCGTAGGAGAGGACATTACTGAGGCATACGACGGTTGGAGGATGTTCTTTTATAGCACTGCAAATTTCAAATGAGTGGGCATTGGAGCGGTTTTGGTATCAGAAATAGGTCAACATTATCCAGTATCTGCCAAACTCAGATTTTGCTGCACCAATAACATGGCAGAATATGAAGCCTGCATACTGAGGCTCAACATGACAATCGACATGAATATTCAAGAGCTGCTAGTAATCGGTGATTCAGATTTGCTTGTGCACCAGGTACAAGGAGAATGGGCCACCAAGAATTCCAAGATATTGCCATATCTTCACCATGTAAAGGAATTGAGAAAGAGGTTCACGAAGATAGATTTTCAACATGTTCTCAGAATTTAGAACGAGTTTGTCGATGCCTTGGCTACCTTGTCATCCATGATACAGCATCCCGTTAAGAATTTCATTGATCCCATCCTAGTGAGAATCCATAGTCAACCGGCATATTGTGCCCATGTTGAAGAAGAAACGGATGGAAAACCTTGGTTCCATGACATCTACGAATATTTGGCGAAAGGAGAACACCTGGAGCATGCGAACCATACTCAGAAACGCACCCTCCGGAGATTGTCCAATCATTTCTTCCACAGCGGAGGAAACTTGTATAGAAGACCTCTTGATTTGGGATCGCTGAGATGTGTCGATGCAAAATAGGCTTCTAAGCTACTTCAGGAGATACATGTTGGGACCTGCGGCCCACGTATGAATGGTTTTGTCTTGGCCAAGAAGATACTTAGGGCCGGTTATTTTTTGATGACCATGGAGATTGATTGCTTCCAGTATGTCTGAAAATGCTACCAACGTCAAGTGCATGCCGATATGATAATGGTGCTGCGAAATGAGCTCAATGCAACAAGCTCACCTTGGCCATTCGCCGCATGGGGAATGGATGTCATCGGTCTGATCGAGCCCACTGCTTCAAACGGGCACAAGTTTATTCTAGTGGCCATTGACTACTTCACAAAACGGGTAGAGGCTGCATCCTACAAAGCTGTAACCAAGAAGGTCATTGCAGACTTTGTCAAGGATCGTATTGTTTGCCGATTAGGAGTCCCCGAGTCCATAGTCACTGTTAATGGCGCCAATCTCAACAGTGATCTGATGAAAGCCATGTGTGAAACTTTCAAAATCAGGCACAAAGACTCTACAGCATACAGATCTCAGATGAATGGAGCCGTAGAAGCCGCCAACAAAAATATCAAGAAGATACTAAGGAAGATGGTGGAAAACCACAAACAATGGCACCAGAAGCTACCCTTTGCTCTGTTGGGATACCGCACTACAGTTTGCACGTCAACCAGAGCAACTCCCTACATGCTGGTCTATGGTACCGAATATGTCATCCCTCTAAAGGTAGAGATCCCTTCTTTAAGAATCATATTGGAAGCTGAACTCAGTGATGCAGAATAGATAAGGAGCCGCTATTAGCGATTGGCCCTTATAGATGGAAAAAGAATGAACGCAGTATGTCACGGTCAACTTTATTAGAATAGAATGTCCAGAGCTTTCAACAAGTGGGTCAAACCAAGACAATTTGCACCAGGACAGCTGGTGTTGAAGAAGATCTTTCCACATCAAGATGAAGCTAAAGGGAAATTCTCTCTCAACTGGCAGGGTCCTTACATGGTTCACCGAGTGCTAACAGGTGGAGCGCTCATACTTGCAGAAATGGACGGAGAAACCTGGCCAAAACCAATCAATTCCGACGTAGTCAAGAGATACTATGTTTAGACTATTTACATTTCCTCGTCTGATTTAATTGAACTATGCTTGACCTGATTCCCACTCAAGAGGGGATACGTAGGCAACCCTATGGGTTCAGTCATATCATAATAAAATTTCCATTTTCACCCAGGATAAGAAACTGGGGCAGGATTTTGAGGAGGACCCTCAAAATTTTGGAGCAAGTTCAGCCAAGGCCAGCATATGCAAGACGGTCAGAAATTGGTTTAGAAACTGGGGCAGAATTTTGAGAAAGATACTCAAAATTCCAAAGAAGGTTCAACAAGTTTCGTCACTCGCAAACGGCCGAAGGATTATCTACCGAACTATGGCAGAATTTAGAGGAGGACCCTAAAAATTCTAACACGAGAAAGCTGCAATGTCTCTAAAATGTGTTACAGTCACTAGTAAGATCTTTCTCATTTTCATCTTAAATCCATGGTTTCCTTAGTCTATGGCCTCATCTCTGTTATGCTTCTAAAAACCCTAATTTTACCTTTGATCTGTACAGATTTGAGACCGATTGAAAGCATTTCGCATGTTTCCTTGAAAAATTCCTGGTTTTTCAACTAATTTTCATTTTTCCTAAAACTAGGTTTACCCTAAGTCATGTTCTCTAAAGATTTTCTGATTTTCGAATGTTAATCGTCTTCTCTTAAGTGTTATCCATTCATTTCCGCTAAGATTGTTTGGACCCTAGTCGATTTATGATAAAGCCCCAATTTCTTAAACTTTTGCTTCGTTTCTGGGTTTTTTCCGTGTTACTCGTTGCACTGTTTCGTTCTGCGATTTGACATTCATGATTTCTCCTTAGTCTAGTTCAGTATCTTTTGACTTTTTACCCTAGTTCATCTCTACTAAGGTTTCTGAGTCGATCTCACGGCTTATTTCTGTGTGTTTATGAAATTTTATTTAGCCTATTTGTATGTTTGTGGAAACTGATATCACCCCCTCCTCCCCTTAAATCAGTACTATTTTGAATTTTGATTTACTGATTTGCTCTGTTAAAACTTATGTGCTGATTCTTCATTTATTCCCCTGTTTACGATTTTAATTATTCTTGTTACATTATTTAGTTGTCTGTAATGTTAATGATTCTTCATGATTATTTCCTTAATTAGACTCCTATTTGTTTACCTCTTTACTTAGGTCTGAATTGATTTCTTTCCTCAAATGACTCCTGTCTTTTAACCGTTAAGTAGTTATCCTCAATTAAGGGAAGACTATGCTTATTTTGTGTGTAATTGATCCTGTGATTTCCTTAATTGCTGAGTGCTGATTTCTTTTACCTTATTCTACTCCGGTCCTAAACATCTATATATACTCTCCTCTATTCCGACTTTTGGGACAAAGACATTAGTTCATAAACACACTTACACTCCAAAACTCTCTTGTCTTCTCTGCTACTTGGGATATTCATTGATTTAGCCGGCTGTAAATGTAACGACCCGGCCGGTCGTGTTTGGAATTTACGCCCAGATCCCCTAGTAACTGCTTCCCCTAAGTTCATTTCTGCTATTTTGGTTTGCTGGGATGTTCGGTGTTGGGATTTCGGAGAGTTTTGGGACACTTAGTCCCTAAATGAAAGCTTAAATGTTGAAAAGTTACCTGTAGTCTGAACAGTGTGAAGACGGCCTCGGAATGGAAATCTGATGGTTCCGTTAGCTCCGTTAGGTGATTTCAGGGTTAGGAGCATGTTCGGAATGTGTTTTGGAGGTCCGTAGCTGATTTAGGCTTGAAATGCCGAAGTTTGAATTTTCGAAGTTTCCGGTTCGATAGTGAGATTTTGATCCGAGGATTGGAATGGAATTTTGGAAGTTGCAGTAGCTCCGTCATGTCATTTGGGATGTGTGTGTAAAATTTCAGGTCATTCGGACGAGGTTTGGTTAGGTTTTTGATCGAAAGCGTGTTTTGAGAGAATTTGAAGTTCTTAGGCTTAAATCATTGATTAATTCGAGTTTCCGACGTTTTTTTAGTTGGTTTAAGGATTGGTACAAGTTTGAATGATGGTATGGGATATGTTCGTAGGTTTGGTTGAGGTCCCGGGGGCCTCGGATGTGTTTCGATTGCTCAACGGAGCATTTTGGTGTTGTGAAAAATTGCAGAATTTCTTCAGTTGTTGCAGACCTGTTTTCTTCTTCGCGATCGCATACCCCTTCAGGGCGTTTGCATAGAGTAATTTCGCAGGGGGGGGGGGGTTCCAATTCCTTAATCACGAACGCATGAACTGGTTCGCGATCGCACATAACTGGCCCATTCTTTCTTCACGTTCGCGTGCCTTCAGACGCGATCACATAAGGCCAGCTCCTCCTCTTCCGGGATCGCGTGCTCCTTCTCGCGTTCACGTAGGCCTTTTTCCTGGAGCCTTTATTTTACTCTTCGCGATCGCGTCCTATCTTCGCGATCACGATTCACTAATTACCTGGACAGTTATAAACAATTCAAAACCGAGGGTTAGCCATTTTTATCAAAACACAAGCTTGGGAGCTCGGATTTGGGAGGAATTTCGAGGGATTTACGAGGGCAACGACTGGGTAACGATTCTCTACTCTCATATGCTTAAAACTCGCTAATCTAATCACGAATTCCTCCTTAATTTCGGATTTTTGAATGAAGGATGGGTAAAGCTTCATAGACCAAGTTATTGAATTTTGAGTGGATGTTTGACCTCCGATTTGAGAGATTTTTGTATGGTTAGACTTGTGAGAGTACGAGGGTTCTGAAAATGTAAAATTTATCTGATTCCGAGACATTGGCCTGAGGGGAATTTTGGTCATTTTACATAATTTCGCATATTTGCTTTGAATTAAATTGTAGAATCAGTTGCTTGAGATGTTATTTACCAAATGTAATTGAATTGAATAGATTTGGGCCATTTGGAGTCGGATACTCGTGGCAAATGTGTAGTTTCGAGTTGATTTTGGAGCCTGTTCGAGGTAAGTGGCTTGTCTAACCTTGTGTGGGTGACTTTTCCCCTTAGGATTGATTTACTGGTAATTGAAATGCCTCGGGCGTGAGGTGACGAGCGCGCACTTGTGCTAATTGTTGGAAATATGGTTCTTTTCTTTAAAAATAGCCTTGAATTGTGTTCCTCCTTTCTTTGCTTACACTGTTTGATATTTAAACCTGCGGTAGCTTAGAGAAACATGTCTACTTGACTAAATTGCCTCATCTATCTTAACTGCCTTAACTGTCCTACGTGAACCATGCTAGGTTAGGATTACCTGCTTCACTTTGATATGCAAATTGATTGAATTGAGTTCTGTTGTTGTTGTGTATTTACTTTGTGACTACGGAACGGTATTCCGGGAGATCCCCCTACACTTTATTTTGGGACTACGGGACGGTATCCCGGGAGCTCCCCTGTATGTTTACTTTAGGACTACGGAATTGCATTCCGGGAGATCCCCCTGCACTTTATCAGTTGGACTACAGAACTGCACCCGGGAGATCCACTGGACATGATATTTATGTTTGGGACTACAGGACGGTATCCTAGGAGATCCCCGATTGTTATCTCGGATTTGAGTTATGTTCTTTTACTGTGTTTTGTTTGCTGTTGTAATAGTTGTTGTTGCCCTTATATCATGTGTTATTTAATTACACTGTTATTTCACATTGTTAACCTGTATTATTACTTAACCTCAGTAGGGCCCTGACTTTCCTCGTCACTACCCAACCGAGGTTAGGCTTGGCACTTACTGAGTACCGCTGTGGTGTACTCATGCCCCTTCTGCGTATGTTTTTCATGTGCAGATCCAGGTACCTCCACCCAGGCGTATCACCCTCAGGGCGGAGAGATCTAGCTGAGACTTCGAGGTACATCTGCCGCGTCCGCAGAACAAGGAGTCTCTAGCTTAGTAGATATCCTTCCTTTCTTACTGTTGTTTTAGACATTCTGGAGTTAGAGCAGTGTATTCATTCTGTTCGCTTGTGTTCCCGTGAGTTTCCGAGTTTTGGGATGAGATTGTAGACTTCCGTGTTATGGAATTGTATATGCCAAGTGGCATCTATACACCGTATTTCTTTTAACTGTTCAAAGTTGAATTTTTATTTTCCACAAGTTATTTTGTTTTCCGCATTTTAGGCTTACCTAGTTGTAGAGACTAGGCACCATCACGACATGTTCACGGTGGGTGAACTAGGGTCGTGACAGTAAGCCAAGGCTAGATATTGCACAACACCAGCTTCACACTCTGTGTTCTCTGTCCTTAACTGGTATGTCTCTGATTAAGTATTGAAACCTCAAACTCTATATGTTTCATTACTGCACTGTTTACCGTGAAAATGGTAATAACAATTAAATTTGATTATGGGACTCTAAAAATACGTGATCTATTTTTATTCCGGTTTTAGAGCAGTTGATGCTATGTGTGAGACTTAGAAATGAAATAAGAGTTAGGAATGGGGTGATAACCAAACCGATAGGCTGGCATTCGGGGCCTCGATCTTGTCGATTCGGGGGACTCGAGGTCGATTTCGGGGCCCGACTGTGAGCTATCAAACGTGATCAAAGTATGACTAACAGTTATGATAAAATCAAAGAAGGGTCTTTATGGCTAATGATAAGCAATAAATGATGAACAATAATGAAGATAATAAATGGAAGCAATAATATCAAGAGAATGTGTTAGAGAGCGGAGAGAATGTTCTTGTGTATTTTATTTGGAATCATGGATGGTTACAAAATGGCAAAGATCCCCTTTATATACTAGGGGAAATCCCAACATAGTATAAATAACATTAAATACAATGATATGGAGATGGGACATCTAGTTGATGCCCTGATTCGGGTTTGGGCTAGCCTGACAGACTTTGTCAGCTCTTGCGGCATGCCTTGGGAACTCCCATCTCTACCATAGCTGGGGTAAACATTATCCCAAGGTCGAGCATCGACGAACCTCGAGGGAGGGAACTCGACCATAGACTTGTAGCCTCGAGCCTTTGAGATGATCTTCTCAGGTGCCTCGATGACGAGGAATTGGACCCTCTAATTTCACCATATACAGATAGTCCCCGCGTTTCTTGGAGAGAAGCGATAAGACACGATTTTGACACCATTTATTTAGGCTTCCTGTGATGATGTCATACTGATGATATCATACCTATGACACAAGCCTTCGTGATAACTGGGGCATCCCATGGACTTGTCTTTGATTTATGTTATATTTCCTTTTATTTGCGTTTGTGGAGATTCCGAATGCATGATTCTACCGGTTGATGTCAATGGCTTCTTGGAGCCTAACTTTATTTTTATGGAGATCCTCGAGGTCGGGTACCACCTCGGGATTCGAAATGATGCCGTTGGCTTCTTAGAGCCTAACTTCCCTTTGATGGAGGTCCTGGAACGTCTTCGAAGTAAAGTTGGCCGAGCCAAGCGCGAGCATGATAAGCTGAGGGCTCCAGTAGACGTTCAGGCTTCAGCGGAGAAGGGTGCTCTGGCTATAACTTCTGCCTTTGAGGTTAAACAATGCTTAGCTCGTGATAATAGCTTGGTTTTAATTGATAGCTCGTGGATGCCCGGGCTGTAGCTGTAATGAGCCAAACTAAGGCTGACCAGAAGGTGGCGGTCTATTTGAAGGACGATGCCGATGCTTAAGCTGAGATGAGAAGGATTCTTGACCACGAGGACAGGGGCAAGGAATATGCTCGGTGTAAGTCCCGAAGGAAAAACCTCGAGGAGATCTGTGCTAGGGGCTTCAACCTCTCGGAAGAGGTGAAGCGGGAAAGGGCGGACGAACGTGGTACTTGGTTACTTCTGTCCGACACTGAGGATAGCAAAGAAGAGACCGACGGGCCATAGTCCCAAGGGGGACGTAGATTTCATTTCCTGATTTCGTATGTAGTACTTTAAAAGTACATCGTAAATGGAGCTTGTACTTCCTCGCATATACGTATAGAACGAAACCTCGTGGTTTTATTCCTCCTGTGTTTCTTTTTGCCTTGATTTTAGCCAAACGAACTGGTCTTTGATTTGAAAAGAACCCTTAGATTCATAGTAAAGCCCTGGGGCTCATTAGGCTGGCCTGTAGGCTCTGACGCGCTCGGTCGGTATGACCTTTTTGGTGGGCTGGCGACAATTGCTCTTACGCTTTTGGGTCGATGCGACCTTCAATGTAAGCTGGCGTCAAAGGCTCCTACGCTTTTGCCCGTGGGCGTATTTAGTTTAACTATTTTGGGTTCAGTCTCTGAGTCGGGTATCGACTCGAGCTCATTCGACCCTCAAGTTTTTGAATTTGAAGCTGGCGACAGTGGCTCTTACGCTTTAGGTCGATGCAACCTTTAATGTGGGCTGGCGACAGAGGCTCTTATGCTTTTGGGTTGATGCGACCTTTTATAGGCTTTAATTTTCTCTCGTTAAGGACTTTTGAAATAATGTTTGCCTGACTATTCGATGGTTGAAAAAAGAACCTCGATTATGAGTCATTATATAGCGATGATCGAGCACCTCGGGAGGTTTGGCTCGGAGGCTGAGTATCTCAAAGCCAGTGTTTAGGAGCTAACATGGTCGAAGATCTTTTTCCTATGTCGAGGGTAGCCTATTTGAAATGGTTCTTTTGGAAGTAGATTCGAAAAGCCTTTGTTTTTGTAGCAACGGTCGGGCATCCCCGAGTCGTGTTAGTTTGGCTGGTACAGCTTTGTGACTGTAGTCATTTGTGCTTGGCCGGAGACATTTTTGATCCCGAGTGAAGTAGTTTCGGCATCTATATCGAGGGTATGCCTTTTAGGGGTCTTACAAGTTCGATATATAGCCAAAACTTTGAGATCGGGTTTATGCCTTTAGTAAGGTCTTACAAGTTTTTCATGCCTTTGAGGTCTTAAAGTTTTGGATACTTGGTACAAGTATTGCTCTTGCCTTGCTTGAGGTCTTACATATATTTATGTTGCCTTATGTAGGTCTTGCGAGACCGAGTCTGCCCGCTTGGGTTCTTACGGCCTCGGGTTTTTGATAAGTCGATGGAGATGGCGATTGACGGCAGTCCCCGAGTTATCGAGGCTTTCTTGGCTTGGGAGCCATTGCGATGGAGATGGTGATTGACGGCAGTCCCCGAGTTATTAAGGCTTTCTCATCTCGGGAGCCATTGCGATGGAGATGGCGGTTGACGGTAGTCCCTGGGTCATCGAGGCTTTATCGGTTCGGGATACATTGCAATGGAGATGGCGATTGACAGCAGTCCCCGAGTGTTCATGATGTTTTTGACAGAGGAGCCATTTTTGCGAAAATGCCAAGTTTCTTTAGAAGCGTGGAATGCTTTGATGAAAAGTATTCTTCGATTACTTGGTACAAGTAAAAAAGTTTTTGTCATCAGGGGCCCGGCTATTCTATACGGACACGGTTCGTTCGACCGTTTGGCCCGGTACATCATTTTCTTTTCGAGACCCCATTCGGCGTACCTTGACTTCACAGAGTAGGTGATCTGCCGGGGGGATGCCCCCCAGTATTTGAGGTTGATTTAAAAGGAAGCCTTGAATACTTTGTTGAGTCTTCCTAGGTAGCATATGGATGTTGCCTCGTTAAAAACCTTGCCGGTAAAACCCTTTTGGGGATAAAAACCCGGCCGAAGGAAAAGAGTGCAACGGATGCTTTAAAACCTTAAGGTCTTCAAGTTGGGTTAGCGTTTCGACCCCCTCGATCGGATGCCTGCATAAAGGTATGTATGAAGTATATAAAATGAAAAGGGAGATGGTGATACCTTAGTGTAGAATGTGCCGGCGATGTTTCGAGCCCCGATGTGTTTCAGTCGCTTGTGATGAGGACGCGGTATGGTCCTCCGCTTTGTTTAGTCGGGCTCAACCGAAGGTGTGTGCGTACGGCTAGTACCTTGCTTTATTTGGCTTCGGCTCCTTCGCCAGAAGCCTGCTTGGGTATACCGAGCCCGAGAGGGCTCCTAGTTGGTCGTCTTCAACCCTGATATTAGATTGATATCGGTAGTGAACGTCCGACCAGGTCACGGCGGGATATTCAACCAGATTGTGTTTCAACTTCTTCGAAGCCATCGAGCTTTATTCATTCAGACCTTGAGTGAAGGCCTGCACTGCCCAGTCGTTGGAGATCGATGGTAGTTCCATTTGTTCCATTTGGAAGCGCGATACGAACTCTCGCAGCATTTCACTCTCCTTCTGCTTTATCTTGAAGACGCCGGACTTCCTTGTTGCTACTTTTGATGGCACCGGCATGTTCGTTAATGAAAGACCAGCTTGGCAAATGAATCTATTGAGTTTGGGGCCAGGTTGTGATACCACATCATTGCCCCTTTAGAAAATGTTTCTCCGAACTTCTTCAGCAAGACGGACTCGATCTCGTCGTCTTTTAGGTCGTTGCCCTTCACCGCACAGGTGTATGCGGTAACGTGTTCATTGGGGTCCGAGGTCCCATTATACTTCGGAAGGTCCGGCATTCTGAATTTCATTGGAATTGACTTCGGGGCCACTTCCTGTGGGAAGGGCTTGTGTACGAACTTCTTTGAGTCCACACCTTTCAAGATCGGGGGTGCTCCTGGAATTTGGTCGACCCTGGAGTGTTAGGTCTCGACCTTCTTATTGTTGGCTTCTATCATTTTCTCCCCCGATTCGATCCTTCTAGTGAGGTCCTCGAGCATCTTTAGGATGACGGGATCGGCCATCGACCTGTTATTGCTCGATCTCTCCAGTACCCGTTCGGCCGGGGAGTCGTTCCCGGTGCTACTGTGCTAGGAGTTTTCTAGTGGCTTTGCAGTTGAGCAATATCCAGCTGTTATGCCTGAACATTTCAAAAATAAAATGAAGGCTAACCTCCTATTCTTCCCAGGCTGGGGTTTTCTGGGCTTCTTGTTGGTCGCCTTGGTGTATGCTCCTGTTAGCGTGGGAGCTTATTTCGACGTGATGAGCATCGCGCGAGACTTCATCCACCGAAATTGGGCCTGGTGTGTTCTCAAGGTTTCGTGATGGCTCACCAACACCTGGAATAGCCACACCATTCTCTCTGTGGTTCTCAAGGTTATTGTTTACTGAATTAGACTTTCCGACCTGAAATCAAAGATCTTTGGACAAGAAAAATCTGTGGTTCTCAAGGTTATTGTTTACTTAATTAGACATTTCGACCTGAAATCAAAGATCTTTGGACAAGAAAAAGCGTGAAATATAACTTGTGTTGTGTAATAAAACTAGCAAGAATAATAACTATTATTTTTAGCCCCACGATGGGCGCCAAACTGTTTACCGTGAAAATGGTAATAATAATTAAATTTGATTATGGGACTCTAAAAATACTTGATCTATTTTTATGCCGGTTGTAGAGCAGTTGATGCTATGTGTGAGACTTAGAAATGAAATAAGAGTTAGGAATGGGGTGATAGCCAAACCAATAGGTTGGCGATCGGGGCCTCGAGCTTGTCGATTCGGGGGCCTCAAGGTCGATTCCGGGGCCCGATTGTGAGCTATCGAAGGTGATCGAAGTATGACTAACAGCTATGATAAAATCAAAGAAGGGTCTTTATGGCCAATGATAAGCAATAAATGATGAACAAAAATAAAGATAATAAATGGAAGCAATAATATCAAGAGAATGTGTTAGAGAGCAGAGAGAATGTTCTTGTGAATTTTTATTTTTTTTTGGAATCATGGATGGTTACAAAATGGCAAAATCCCCTTTATATAGGAGGGGAAATCCCAACATAGTATAAATAGCATTAATAATAAAGATATGGAGATGGGACAGCTAGTTGACGCCCTGATTCGGGTTTGGGCTAGCCTGACAGACTTTGTCGGCTCTAGGTGCACGCCTTGGGAACTCCCCATCTCTACCATTGCCGGGGTCAACATTGTCCCAAGTTCAGGCGTCGGCGAACCTCAAGGGAGGGAACTCGACCGTAGCTTTGTAACCTTGAGCGTTCGAGAAGATCTTCTGAGGTGCCTCGATGACGAGGAATTGGACCCTTCGATTTTACCGTATACATGCACTATTCCATTTACCATGAGTCCAATATGTTTTCCCGTTTACTTCTTTGCTTAGCATGTTTAATGTATTGTCTTGCTCAATATGAAACTAGCATGTCTAAACTATAACTACTTGTTTACTGCTTTATCTTGCATGTCTAAATCTTGTTTGTTAAATATGTAGTCAGCATGTCGAAATTATGAATGCTTATGTAATGTTTGTCTAGCATGTCTGTTTAAATTCTTGCATGCTCTTCTTTACTTATGAGATTATACTTAGTCTATTGGGGCTTCGATTGATCCTGATTATGTGCATGATTCTGTCCAATACCCCCTGCTTTCAACATGGTTTTGCTATACCCCTGCTATGTGTCTCAACTACCCACTATCATGACCAACCTATTAATCTTATAAAGCTCTTGAGAATTTTATGCATTTTGCTGTTTATGTATTTCCCCATACGGTGATGTGTATTCCATGTGTCCCCAACCCCTCTATCCCTGTGTTAAATCTGTTTGCCAAGTGTTTTGAATCTAGTTGTTCTGTGATTGGTGTTATGATTTCGAAAGTGTTCTAATACTTTTCTCAAACTATTTAACCACCAAACTGGTTCCTATTTTAGAAGACCTCTTCACTCCTGGAGTCATCTCAATACTATTTTTTCCAGAAAACCTTTCAAAACTATGTCAAGCACTCACACTTTACTCCTAAGTCAATAGGTTCTGCCCCTCCAGTGTGTGTACTGCCTTGGGCTTCTCTTGAGATTCCTTTGAACTTTGGCACACTAGGCTGGCAATTCCACACTGCACATATATAGTCCCTATTGTGAAATGCCTGGGTGTGAGCACTGCCCGGGATCCTTGAGGTCCTTAGGGAACTGTGACACACCTAGACACAAATTTGGCAAGGAAATTCTTGGCATTTGAGACTACTGAAGGCGTGGTACTCCCAGGTTTGCTTTGGGCCTGCATTAGGCCCCCTATAGTTTAATCTATATTTCATTTATGTAATTTATTCAATTCTGGTCTGTAATAATCATTTGTAAACAACTATTGGAGTAACTAGTGAAATGAGATGGTAGCTATATGATCCTGTGGGTAAAGCTGGGTAGAAATCATGTTTTTAGGCTTTACATTATGCAAATCTGCATTAGAAATCGTGTTCCAGGACTGCTGCATCTATTTGCATTCAAACCATGTGTCACAACCCAAACCGATGGGCCGCGACAGGTGCCTGAGTCCTACCTGTCAAACACCTCTAAGCATGCGTCTAAGATATGAACCCGAATAACATATGCTGAATTACGAAAATAACATATATGAAGGAAACCTGCCAACAAGGCATATGTACGTATACATGCAGAATATAGTGGGCGAGCCGGCAAGGCTTCTATAGACAATTATACATCCAAAACTGAAAGCCGACAGGTCAGATACAACTCAGCTAGACATATTGTCTACAGACCTCTAACGAAAAATAATAGTAATATATATATATATATATATATATATATATATCGTACCAAAATCAAAAGCAGCTCTGGATCAAGTGGAGCACGCCAACTCGCTGATAAGGGATCCTAAGAAGGGGGACCGTCAGCTTGCCTACCTGCACCTGCGGGCATGAAACGCAGGCCCCGTGAAATAGAGCGTTAGTACGAAAAATATACTAAGTATGTAAGGCATGAAAATTAGTACGTAAAAGACATAGATGAAACATGGAATATAGAAACACGTCTTTAAATCTGAATAACTTTATAAATTCTAAACCATTTACAATGTCATGCACGTGCGTATAAATGTCGTGACATGCATAGGTATGGGTGTACATTATATCATCAAGCCACTGAGGGCATCCCATCAGATCGTCTCGGCCACTGTAGGCAACATCATCAACATATACCAGCTGATCAGGTGGTGGTGCGTATATAACATCGTAACCTTTTCCCATATCCCATATACATTTATTTACAAATATACGCGTATATAACGCCATCTGGTCATGGCTCAATGCACATGTATAAAAGGGTGAAATGCATGAAAAATACGTAATAATCTCAATATTCCTTCCGGATAAACTTTTTCAACTCCGTATTATTCTGAGACCCATGAACAGAAGATAAAAATAATTCTCACGGGGAATCAAAAATATAGATACCCCTAGTATTTTTATGAATAGAGCAATTTATGGGAACTGTGCGTTTGCTCGTTTCTTCTGTATAATTCGGACCATGCCAAAAGAAAAAAGGGATGACCTTAACATACCTGTTCCTTGAATTATTTGCATGAAATGAAGCTTCTTCTGCTTGAACGAAAGAATGAAACTTCTGCTTCTTTGAACTTGAACGAAATTGATGCTTGGATTCTATAAAATTGAAACAAAATTGTTTCTGCTTGTCTAGATTCTGGGACGTTAGTCCCTTTTGTCCAAATCAAGAAAGCTAACTTCTGATCTTTCACGTTTCTTTGAATAAATTGAACAAAATTTCAAGCTCCTTACTTTGATGAAGTGATGAACGACTTTGTTTCTATTCTTGAATTTCCAAACCAAGAAAGAAGCCTTTTAATGTTATTTGGTCTCATCTTTTGACCCATAATGAATTGTAATCAAAACTTATGTCTTGTTTTGGATGCCTAGGTTGCCACCTAATACATAGAGTGACTAAGAGTCACCTTATGCTGCCACGTCACTTGGGGTGTAAGTTATTAAGTTTTTATCCACTTATTAATTAATTAGGTAATGTCCTGTTACCCGGTAATTAATCAATTACACGTATAATTTATAAATTATCTCAAATTACTTAAAAATACTACTCATTTATAATATATTTATACATCGTACTACCGTAGTCATATGGTACCTTGCATGGTACTAGTCCATAATTATCGGGTATTATCGCTCGACCCGTATTTTATCCCAAATTGGCCACTTTCAACGAAACTCATTTTCTTTAATTTGTGTACCCTTTTATCCTTCATGACACTTATTTCTCGCTTGTTATAATTAGCGTAACTACACTAACCTCAAGATAATCTCATCCCCGAGACTACGTCGATTAACTGAAGACGAAACTTCTAATGTACGAAAACACGAGATGTAACATCTTTCCCCCCTTAGAAACATTCGTCCTCGAATGTTCAACTCCCCGGGATCTATATAACTTTGGCAGGGTCACCTTTGCAACAACGCTACTACCCACTCTTCCTGTAGAAACTCAATAATTTAACGCCACATAGGACCATAACTATCAATAACGACAATGGCCTCACACGACCAACGACAATAACCAACACAAGAATTTATACACGTACCTTATTGTTGTGATGTCCCAGTCGGACCCTTCTCCGGAGGAGGAAATAAGTAGGGATATCTAGACTTCATGTTTTCCTCGGCCTCCCAAGTCATTTCTTTCACATTGTTGTTCCTCCAATGTACTTTCACGGAGGCTACCTCCTTATTCCGCAGCTTGCGGATTTTTCGGTCTAAGATGGCAATCGGAATTTCCTTGTATGACAAGTCTTCTGTAATCTGTACATCATCCGTGGGCACCACTCGGCTAGGATCGCCAATGTACTTCCGTAACATAGATACGTGAAAAACCAGATGGACAGACTCCAACTCCGAGGGCAATTCTAACTCATAAGCTACTTGACCCACTCTCCGAATGATCCTATAAGGCCCAATATACCGTGGGCTAAGTTTACCTTTCTTGCCAAACCTCATCACACCCTTCATAGGTGACACCTTTAAGAATACCAAGTCATCAACCCCGAACGCTAAATCTTGTCGCCGCACGTCAGAATATGACTTTTGACGACTCTAAGCTGTCAACAGTCGATCCCGGATCAATTTTACTTCTTCTATGGCCTGCTGAACCAGGTCTGGCCCCTGTAATTCAGATTCTCCAACATCGAACCACCCTATAGGCGACCTACACTTCCGTTCATAAAGAGCTTCGTATGGATCCATCTGAATACTGGAATGGTAACTATTATTATATGCGAAATCAATAAGCGGCAGATGATCATCCCAGCTACCTTTGAAGTCCATTACACAAGCTCGTAACATATCCTCCAGTGTCTGAATAGTACGCTCAGCCTGTCCGTCTGTCTGGGAATGAAATGTTGTACTAAGACTTACTTGAGTCCCCAATCCTTTTTGGAAGGACCTCTAGAAGTTAGCTGTAAATTGAGCTCCTCTGAACTTGGAAAAAAAATCTGGTCTTCAATCCTGGTATCTTCGCATTTGCGAAGATAGTTCTCGCAAATGCGAGCTCGCAAATGCGAGCCCTTGATCGCAAATGCGAGGGAGGGGCACTGTGCCTAGTTCGCAAATGCAACCAGGAGGTTCGCAAATGCGATCATGGTCTTTTCGCAAATGCGATGTTTTGAGTCGTAAATGCGAGACCCTCCCATTTGGCCTGAGTTCGCAAATGCGATATTTTTCTCGCATTTCGCATACCTGTTGGGTTCGCAATTGCGAACCCAATTTCGCAAATCCCATATCTGAGACCCTATTTTTATACTTAACCGATTTTGAACTTCATTTTTCACATTTTCTCAAACACAAAACACCCATAGGCGATTTTCCAAGAAATCTTTTTTCTCCAAATCAATTGTAAGTTAATTTCTACTCAATTCCTTCAATCATTAACATCATTTAACATGTCTTCAACTTAAAATCAAGGATTTCCATGGGTGAAATTGGGGGTTTCGGGTAGAACTTAGGTTTTTCTAAAATTGGGGATTTGGACCTCAATTTGAGGTCCGATTTCAAAACAAATCATATATTTTGGTTCGTAGGGGAATGGGTAACCGGATTTTGGTTCGAACCTCGGGTTTTGACCACGTTGGCCTGAGGGGCGTTTTGGTCATTTTACCTAAACTTGCGTCTTAGCTGTAAATTGAATAGTAGAATTAGTTGCTTGAGATGTTATTTACGAGATGTAATTGAAATGAATAGATTTGGGCCATTTGGAGTCGGATACTCGTGGCAAGGGAGTGATTTCAAGTTGATTTTTGGAGCCGGTTGAGGTAAGTGGCTTGTCTAACCTTGTGTGGGGGACCTTTCCCCTTAGGATATGATATTTGGTAATTGAATGTCTTGTACATGAGGTGACGAGCGCGTACCTGAGCTAATTGTCGAAAAACCCGGTTGTGCCTTAAATATTTAGACCGAGTTCCCTTATTATCTGCTGTACTTTATTTGCAATTATAGACTGTGATAGCTAGGGAAGTATGTTTAGTTGTTCTGAGTTGCCTATTTGTTCAAGTTGCTTTGTTTGCACTACGGGAAGCATGTTAGGTTAGAACTACCTGTTGCCTTGTATTTCTGAGCTTCATTCTGATTATCTTCGTGTTGTGACGGCGTATTTACATTGGGACTACGGATGTGGGATTCCGGTAGCTCCCCCCCCCCCCCCTTTGTTTGTTTACTTTGGGACTGCGGGTTAGATTCCCGATAGATCCCCCTGCACATTGATAGTTGGACTACGGGACGGTATCCCGGGAGATCCTTGGACAGTTGATGAAATTGACTACAGGACGGTATCCTGGGAGATCCTCGTTGTTGGTATTGATATTGAGCTGCTTTACTCTGTGTTACGTTAATTTCTGGGTGTTAATTGTTGTCTTGTATAGCCTGTCTTACTTTATAGTTGTACCCATTATTTCTGCTTATTTCATACTGTTGCAAGATTTATTATTATTATTATTCGCAGTAGGGCCCTGACCTCCCTCATCACTACCCAACCGAGGTTAGGCTTGGCACTTACTGAGTACCGCTGTGGTGTACTCATACCTCTTCTGCGCATGTTCTGCATGTGCAGATCTAGGTACTTCATCTCAGGCTCACTATCCTTGAGGCAGGGAGAGCTACAAAGACTTCGAGGTACATCTGCAGCGTCCGCAGACCGAAGAGTCTCCTTCTTTACTCTATCTGTAGTATTTAGCCTTCTTTCGTATTTTTGCTTTAGACATTCTGGAGTTAGAGCCGTATATTACTTTTTGTTAGCCTTGTATTCCCGTGAGTTTCCGGGTTTTGGGGTGATATTGTAGACTTCCGCATTTGAGTTGTATATGCCGAGTGGCATTTATATACAGTTTTCTTTTAGTCGTTCAGTTTTAATTAATTATTCCGCAAGCTATGTTATTTTTCCGTATTTTTAGGCTTACCTAGTTATAGGGACTAGGTGCCATCACGACATGTTCACGGAGGGCGAACCGGGGTAGTGACACTATCTATCTCAGAGAATCTGATTTTTGGTACAACTGGAAATTGACTTTTCAGATTTCACTTTTGTTTTGGAGCTATGAAATTCAATCTCTTCAAACCTAAGACGAAAAATGGATGAGGTAAAATTGTATTTAGCCATCATGCTTTTTCTTTTCCATTTCGATACAATAGTACATGCTTTTGCTCTGCCCGAATCTGCCACGAATCCGTCCTTGATGATTTTCTTTTATCGTTTGAAATTCAAACGGCTCTTTGACCTGAATGGGGAGCCTTAAAATCAGATATGAAACCCTAGCTCTTTATCTCCTATAAATACCTCTCTAAATCTCAGCCGATGTGGTAAACTCATCTTACAATCTGTTGAAAACTTCTCAATATTTAGTCTTCACTATTACATTCTCAACAACTAAGGAGTGGTAGATCTGAGACGACCTCGCAAGCCCAGTACACTGCCCCACAAAAGGTAAATTCTACTCCACTTTATTTATTTTTGTTGTCAAAATACTGTATTCTAGAAATCATGTGTTAGGATCTTTGTATTACAGAATGCTACGTTATTTATGTTTGTAGATTTATTTCTGTTGTGAATCTTGAATAGCATACCATCATTAAAAAATATTTTGGTTCTTCTTCAAATATGACCGTAGAGTTGTCGATGTCTTAGAAACCATGTCTAAAGTCTATCTTAAATAATCTTCATGCCTAGATTTATTCGTGATTGTGTTGATTTGCTGGACTATTTTTTGTCTATGAATACCTCTTTCCATAAAATATCGAGGTGCTCATAAAAATTGCTTTATTCTGTCATATTTCTTTTTCTTTTTTTTTTTCTGTTTTTAACCCGAGATATATTATCCAGAAACAAAAGTGTCGATTTGGTATTCTTGTTTCCTAGAAACCTTTACTACAGGACAGCAGTTTGGCTTGATTGGATGATATAATACAATAAACAAAAAAATAAATAAATAGCTTTAGTTTCTTTATCTGGTAGAAGCTCGATTTGCTTAGAAGATATAATTTTGTAATGTTATTATAGACTTAGCTTTCTTAATCATAAAATTTGAATTATGTAACTTTGTTTAAATAATTTATTACTTAAGAATTTAGTTGGCTTCGCTGCTTGTTTAAAAGCAACGCCCCAGTTGCAATGGTATGATCATAGAGTAGAACATTTAGTGTATTAGTTTTCAGATAAGTCAAATGGTTTTTACTAAAATAATTTAAAACTGTACATGTGTATGTTAAATAACATTTTTTTTAGGATCTCATTAAACAGGTGTATAGCTTATTTCTTTCATTCTTTTTAAGAAAAAATACTTGTCAGTCACAATGCCATTGTTTGAATACAACATATTAATTTTCTAGGCATATACAAGTTTCATGAAGGGTTTAAGTCATTTATATATTGATCAAATGTGATTTCTGTGAATCTTTTGTTTTGGCTATTTTGGCTTTCGTGTAATAATAAAAATTAGGTCCCTTAGTTTCTAATCCTTCTTATTTTCCTTCTTTACATGTACACTTTGGAGCAAAATGGAGTCTCACTCGAGACTCAATATTACCCGAGCACGGAGTCATTACATTCCATAATTGTCACGACCCTAAATCCAAACCCGGTCGTGATGGCGCCTCGCGTGGGGACAAGGCCAGCCAACTAACCCAATTCATCCTTTTAAAATAGCTAAACAGTTCATAACCAGTTTGAATATGATTTAATGATAATAATTAGCGGAAGTACAACCCGACACAGCCCAAACCGGGGTGTCACAAGTCCCGAGCATCTATTAGAGTATAAATACGACTACAAGGCCTGAAGTATACAAAATAGGACTGACAAACAAAAGGAAGAAATGCGATGCCGCGAACGCTGGCAGTCACCTCGCTAAACTCCGATAACTTAGCCTCCGACCAGCTCAAAACCCGCTACCGGGGGAACAAATACCTACATCTGCACGCGAGGTGCAGGGAGTAAAATGAGTATTCCAACTCAGTGAGTAATAAAGGTAAATAACAACTGAGCACTAAGAAATCACGTAAATCAAACCATCATGCTGTATAGAAGCGGTGTAAACCCCTCTGAGAAAAACAGTGAAGCTGTGAAATCTTTAAAAATATCTTAGCTCAGTTTAAAACCTCTTTTGAAAATGACTTTTGCAACAGTTATGCAAATGAATGCAAAACAAATAGTGCAGATAAGCACAGAAGTCCGCCCCTCGGGCACCACACTCAATTAACAGATAATGCCAGACCATCGGGTAGATACCACGTGGAGTAACTCAGACAACAGATAATGGAAGACGAATGAAACAAAGTAAACACATAGATCAGTATCATATAGTAACCGCTGCGACGTGCAGCCCGATCCATATATCGTTGCGGCGTGCAGCCCGATCCTAAAGACATGTATCACCGCTGCGGCGTGCAGCCCGATCCCAGAGATATCCTCACAACACAGGCCCTCGGCCTTACTCAGTAAAAAAACCACATAAGCCTCTCGGGAACTATAAAACAGTATTTCTCAGCTCAAAACATCATTTAGAAATATCATTTAAGTCTCAAAACTGAGTAGAAGTGGCTGGGTTGTAAAACAGTGGAAAATAGCAGGACTGAGTTCAAGTAATAAGTCAATACAGTGAGGAAACAGTGATAAAAATCCCCGAAGGGTTCAAATAGTTGGCACAAAGCCCAAATATGGCAATCAGCCCAAACCATGATGATAACAAGTAAGTTGCAGTCAAATACGCGGTAAATTCATCAATCGGGACGGACCGAGTCACAATCCCCAACGGTGCTCTACCCCACGCTCGCAATCCAGCGTGCAAGTCACCTCAACATAGCACTACGATGTGCAATCCGGGGTTTCAGACCCTCAGAATATCATTTACAATCATTACTCACCTCGAACCGGCAAAATCTCTAGCTCGCGACGCCTTTGCCCCTCGAATCGGCCTCCACGCGCGTCGAATCTATCCAAAAACAGAACGAATACGTCACAATATGCTAAGGGAACAAAGTCCAAGCGAAAACAATTGAAAAATATCAAAAATCCCGAATTAGCAAAACCCGAGCCCCGGGCCCACTTCTCGAAACTCAGAAATTATCACATCAATGAGTTCCTTATCTCCTCACGAGTTCATACATACCAAAAGTTCTCAAATCCGACCCCAATTGGTCCTTCAAATCCCCAAATCAAATTTCAAACTCTCAAGCCCTAGTTTCTTCCATTTTTGCTTAAGTTCCATGAATTTCTAGGTTAATTTTACAATAGAATCACGTTTTAGGTTCAAAAATCTTACCTCCAATCAATTCTCCTTGAATCCCTCTTTAATCACCTTCAAAAAGCTCCCAAAATGCTCAGCTATGGAGGGAAAATGGCTCAAAATCGCGGATGAAATAACTTATAAACTTTCTGCCCAGTTCTGACTTTCCCTCTTCGCGATCGCGGCCCAAGCCTCCCGATCGCGAAGGGAAAAATTCCATGGCCCCAAAAACACTCTATGCGAACGCGACCCTAGCACAGCGAACGCGATGCTTCCTCTCTCCGAACTACGCGAACGCGGGACTCCAGATGCGAACGCGAAGAGCAAATTTCCTGCCTTCCAAATTTCTTCTATGCGAACGCGAGGCTCTTCTCGCGAACGCGAAGAGATGAATCTCTGCAACACCTGACATGAAAATCTGCAACTTTTAAACTTAGAAAAATGGTCCGATTGACCACCCGAAACTCACCCGAGGCCCCCGGGACCTCAACCAAAAGTACCAACACATCCTAAAACCTCATTCAAACTTGTTCCAATCATCAAAACACCTCAAACAACACCAAATCCACCAATTCACATCGAATTCAAGCCTAAGTTTTTCTAAAAACTTCCGAAACACGCTTTTGATCAAAAACCTAACCAAACCACGTCCGAATGACCTGAAATTTTGCGCACATATCCCAAATGACATAACGAAGCTACAGCAACTCTCGAAATTCCATTCCGACCTTCGGATCAAAATCTCACCTACCAACCGGATATCGCCAAAATACTAACTTCGCCAATCCAAGCCTAATTCTACACCGGACCTCCAAAACCAATTCCGATCATGCTCCTAAGTCACAAATTACCTCCCGAAGCTAACCGAACCATCGGAACTCACATCCGAGCCCACTAACACATAAGTCAACATCCGGTTGACTTTTCCAACTTAAACCTTCTTAAAAGAGACTAAGTGTCTCATTTCTTACCAAATCCATTCCGAACGCAAACTAATCAACTTGATCACATAAAACACGGATAACGAAGCATAAAGAAGCAGAAATGGGAGAAACGGAGCGGTAACTCATGAGACGACTAGCCGGGTCGTCACATCCTCCCCAACTTAAACAAACGTTCGTCCTCGAACGTGCCCAGAGTTGTTCCAAAAGCCAACCAATCGCTGAATAACCTTACCATGCATATACCCGGGGGTGATCCTACGTCACCCTATCTCATATAGGTCCGACAACACATTGCAACTGAAATTACACAATCCAGTCTGGCCCATAAGCCATGGAACCACATTTCCACTTCTGAAACCATCAGTACGATCAAAGCCTCACACCTATACTCTGAATAGACCCAAACCAGCTGTAATAACCCATGCCTGCAACCTCGGGAGCAATCCCATGATATACCACATAACTCAAACACTCGTAGCGATAACTTCTATTCACAGCAGCTACCCATAACTACCGAATACTGGTAGGAAACCTCTTATCAACTAAAGTCTCATTCCAACACTTTCATATACTGCCAACGATAAATGAAATACGCACTAAACCACGACCATTTCTCAGGTCGACCATTCATGAAGCTACTTCTCCCGTGACAAATACCTTAGCAAATTTTCGAGCCGAACCTCGATCTTATCCTTCCAACATGCTGAAATCGAATCCGCTCGTATTCATCAATGATCCCAACGATCTCCTCTAACCCAACACACCACTCTGGTGACATGACACATCAATAGAGGCCTAAGCCACAACTGGCATAATACGCGCACCAATAAGCAACGGTCCAAATATACTCAACCATGAAAATGACTCAAATGAAAGAGTTGTACCTCAAGCTCACCCGTACCACCACAACACAGGGCTGAGAACCCGTCTCACATCATAGAAATAGAACACACGAATCTAACCCGGAAGGTCATATCTCCACATAGCTTCGCTGCAATTGCGCGATCCTATCCAAACACTGTTCCACATGAAATACCTCAAGTCACTATACTCGAAATTGACAATCGCGCACAATTTGATGTCTGGAACCAAAGCAAATTATTACACCCTTGGTGAAACAAGTAACATATACCACGCAAACCCGATAGGACATAACCGATACGCCATTCACCGAGCAACGCCCAATTACTCTTCCCGCTCGACTTCCATTATGAACCCCAATAAAACCGCACCATATGTTCCCATAACCAACAAATCATAACGTCTCGCAACATAGAAAGGAAACTCATAGATCTCTCCAGATCACTAATAAGCTCAATAACAGTTGAATCAACACATCCCTCAACAATGCAATAAGGAGCCGACCGAGCCAACTCAAGCTAGAATACCATCCACATTGGCCTACCAACGAACTCTTTATTAAAGAAATCCCGAAAGCTGTTCCCCCAACTCCTTAACTCTGCCGGTGCCATACGATATGGTGCCCGGCACCACATCAATACCGAAATCAACAACCTTGCCCGGCGACACGCCCAACCACAGGAAACACATCCGGTTAATCTTTCACCACCAAAACTGAATCAATGGTAGAAGCCTCTGCACTGACACCCATCACGAAGGCCCCAAATAAGAAAGGCGGATCCTTCCCAGCCGTCCGCTGGGTCTTCGAAATATAAAACCACTCTACAAGGATATACTCCGACGCACCTCGCCACTCAACCCATGGCATTTCCGGCATAGCCCGCAGTGCAATAGTCCAGAATAACCCAACACGGAGACAACCGGTCTGAACCCCAACATCACATCCGAAATCTAGCATACCAACAAAGAAAGATCCACTCGGGCCTCCATATCCCGATAGTCGCTAAACAGTGCCGATACACACGGTCCACAACCACAACATAGCCTGAATATGAGAACTTCCGTCTCCAAATCCACACGGCACATGAATCACCATATCCGATCCCAAATTGCGCCGTCCGAATGCATGCCCCACCTCTAATATCCAGTCACTTCACGAGAGATACTCAAAAAAGTTCTTTTGTGCCACCAAACAAACTCGAATATCAGCACTCGATCTAACCAGAAAGTGCCGCAACACTACCGAAGTGCCATCAACTTAGTCACATTACCCTTTTTCTGAACGTATGCTCTCGTCAAATCACTTCCAATTAACAATACCATTTCCTTAATCATCTGAGGCTACCCGCTGCCTAAGAGTTTTATGAACTTCCTTTCAGAACTGAACTGCGACCTTACATACGCAGGTCTCGATCCTCCACAACATACCGCATATACCACACCATCCTAGGATAACATGAGAATTTCATCTCCCTTCCGAGCCTCAGACATCTACGTACCCAACTAGTCAAGAACTTCCATTGGTTCCATCTTGAAGAAAAATCACTATACATCCCATGCTCCGCATACCCATAGAAAATATACATCTCCAAACCGCGGTAAAAGCCATCAAGAACTCTCCGAGTTCCCTTTGCACAAATCAGACCTGCCAGGACTGAATCCTCCTAAATCGACTAAACAAGCAAGCCATCAAAACCCAAGAACATTGCTACAAGATACCTGTAAAAACTCATTACCTCGAACACACACAAGGGGTTAATCATCTCCTTTCCATACCGATTCGGTCTACCATCAAGCTACTTCATCTATCTAAATTTCTTTCTGATTCATCTTCAACTTGATATTCTCTCTTGCTGTAGCACCACAATGCCTTAACCCAGGCTTACCACACGAGACTCATGCATAAAACCACACTGTCTAAGACCCATAAGTCGCTGAATACCTTCTTAAACATTCCCAGAAATACCACATTCCGGAATACTTTACTCTGAAGAACTTCCTGCGAATCTAAATCCATACCTTTACTTTCCTGATAATGATACATAGAATCCCATAATTAACATAGAAATACCACAAGTCTTGACCTCTTCCAATGAAAACACAGTTTCTAACCGCATATGCAACTTTAGAATACTCAATTGATGTATGCAGGCTCTTGAACACATTAGAACCATTCTCGCAAGTCATTCACTCTTATTTAAACTGCAATTTACCTGACCCAACGAACAGAACCACCCGTGCCTCATTGGCACTCCGACACCGCAGAATGAAATCCTCATCCCAATACAACCAAACAACTTCCTGCTCTATGCACCGAGCATTCTTTACCAACAACAACTTAAGACATCCCGTGATTTCCTTACCCTATGAAGCATAATATAATCTTTGTCAAAATTTTCCTTTACTCGAGCCATCCTCGGTCTTAATTTCCGCGAGCCATAACTGATTCGCCCGCACGCCTCAAACTGGAACCTACATAGCACCTAACCGTGCACTCAACTACTCACCGCAGACTCCCCCACTTGGCTCGGAGCTATAGATCAAAATACACTCAATAACTCGTAACACTTATATTACATTGATGCCACAATACTATAGTGAAATTAAACTCGAAACCTTTGTAAGCTTGTGAAAACACAGATCATCTAGTACTTAAATCTTCGGCAAACCTTGCACTCATTCTCGCAACAGTTAAGCCCACTCTCTTAAGCGACCCATCATTCAAATTTCAACACTTACATTTCACTTGCATATGAGATCTTCTAACAGTCACATAAGGGTCACACAACCCCAGAATTTTTCACAGGAGATAACCCACCTGCTTTGCCTTCGATTAACATTTCTGTATACCTTCCACCGTCATAAACTGTACGCAATCACTTAGTCTTCCTGAGTCAGAACTCGTACCGCCACATAAAATATTTACTTCACAAAGCATGAAAAGATCCTTCACACGCCCATAACTCGGGGCTATACCTCGAATCAAGATGGAATTCAAGCACCTAATAGTTCTTCTACCCTCCAGCAGGCCTTCCTCGTTACCTCCAAGTCGTATAGATATATCTCGCAGTACTAACATACTCATCACATAGTTACCCAACCGACGGTCCCACTAATAGGGACAACACCGGACATATAAGTGCAAAACACTTGCTCACACAATCATCACCTCGGTGCTCAAGCCATAGGCAAAGATCCGGCCTCAAGTCCTCCAGACTGGCCCAACATCAGCACATAGAGATCACATCTCGCCCCTCAATCAGGGAATCACAAGCCACCGATGCACATCTGATACTGAGTGCTCATGCGCGCTGTGAGCACGTGATTTTTGCCCTATATGAATTACTCCCATAAATTCAAAACAAAATAATTTCTTTCAGTATTTGCAATTTTGTGGGTCTTCGTGGCATTTTCTATTAATTGTTTGCGTTTTGTTTGTGCATTCTAATTAGTGAAAAATGCAAAAAAAATAGATTGCATTTTTGCATTTAGGATTTAACTTTGCATTTTAGGACTAATTAGAAATAAGTTGTTTTATAAAAAATGGAAAATCACAAAAAATAACTCATTTTTGCATTTTGAGTTTCGAATTTTGGTAGTTCCTCTTTTAATTTGGTATTTTTATTTGTGAATTGTCATTTAGAAGTAATTTAATTTGGTAGGATAATTTTATTAGGGATTAATTTAGATTTTTAGTTTAATTTGAAAAGAAAAGAAGGAATTAAATAAAGAAAATGTAGGTCTTCTTTAATAAGAAACTCAATT
>NW_017670495.1:514580-521323 GCF_001879085.1 Nicotiana attenuata
GATGAACTTTTCATGGATTTCTAAGAGCTAGAAATTCATAAAAAATCCAGACGGCTGGAAAATATCATACAAAATCACTGTTTCATTTGAACTTGAACTTTGGAGCGCCCTTTGAATTTCTGAAGCAGTTTTCCTGATTCACATAGATCTAACATGGCTTGAGGTTAATTTCTGGCAAGTTTTGGGCCAAGCTGTGTTAAAATTACTGATCTATTGGATTTTTAATCAATTCCGTGGATTCAATTTCCTCGATCTAGGTTTGTGTTCGAGCTGGTGTTGCTGTTTATCTGCCGATATTATTCTGCTGTGCTGACCCCATCTTTTCTCTCACTCTTGCTCTCCAGGTACACATTCTTTGAGTTTAAAGCCATGTATGAAGTTTTGGTTTGCAGAATGAAATGAAATACCTCCAATGTGTCTTGGCTCTTTAGTTCAATGCTATTGCTTCCATATCCCCTGCTTTGGTATTTGTTTAATATAGTAATTGTTTATTATGATGGCTGTAACTAATAAGTTGCTAACATGAAGCTAGATGTAACAGTCACTACTTGATTAGTTGCTGGATTTAAAGTTTGTTATAGTAGTTTAATTGGACTGGGAAGTACATCAAACCGTTACACATTTTTGTGTTATTTTTGGTATGAGTCCCGCTGCATCTGCTCTCATATTTGTTCCCTTTGCAAATTACGGATTAATATCAAGTTAGTTGTGATGAGTTAAGCATGTAGGTTGGTGAGCAAAATGTTAAGGAATGATAATCGAAGCTGCACTTTGTAAAATTCAGTTAAGTGGTATTTCATTTGGGTATTTCAAGTGTTTAGTGTCTGTTCATAATGTTAAGGCTCAATAGAGCCATCTTTGGGATTATGGCTTTATAATGGCCAATTAGTCCCAAATGTTCTTTGCTTGAACTGTTTAAACTAGCCTCGGGGAATTATTCAGCAAGTTGGGAAGTGAGTTTGTCCTTTGAAGATAAAACAGTAAAGCGGGTATTTATTTAGTGCTTCAGTAGTCCTGGCCCATAGTTTTGTCCATTTGTTTTGATTAAAATGTGAAATGCTAAAGGTTAATCTCTTGTTTGGTCTGTGGATTCGAACTTGCGTCTCATTTCTTGCTGATGATACCAAGCTTCAATTCGGGCTCTACTGGGCCTGAATGCAAAGGAGCTGATCTTAAATCCCCACTTTTCTGCCCTTATGTGTGCGAACTGGGCCTGTTATTGAGCTTAGCCCAATTATTTCAATGCGTGAGTTCTGTAGTTGCAATACGTCACGGACTTAAACGCAAAGGGAAACGGGCCATTGTTTATTTATTTCGTTTGAGCTTTAGTTTTAACATGCCATTCTGAGCTCTTTTGGGCTTCCTCTTTATTTAAGTTAGATCATTTCAAATAATTAGGAGGTGAGCCATAATTAGATAATTCATAGTGAATGGCCCTCATAAATTAGTTTAGAAACACTTTGATTAGAATAAATTAAGGTGTGCCAAGCCGAACAAAATGACAATTGCATGGCCCTCGTTTTGTTTAATCTTGAATTAATCCTTAGATTCCGAGGCGTGCCATTTAGCTAAATTCTATGGCCCTCGCAAATTACGAATGCCAAATTACTTTAGGCACGTTAGTTAATAATATTACTTTATTAAACTCGGGTGCGCATTTATGTGACCCAAATCCAAATCTCAACGAAGTTAAAATATGTCAAAAATCACGGGTGTATTTATGTGACGTGGTTCGAGACGTGTTTTAATGACGTTGCAATTCTCTTAATAATAACAAAAGCGGTTAAAAGTTAAAATTTGCACATAGGTTCATAATTGTTTAAAATCAGATAATTAAGCCAAATATGACAGTTGAGCGACCGTGCTAGAACCACGAAACCCGGGAATGCCTAACACCTTCTCCCGGGTTAACAGAATTCCTTACTCGGATTTCTGGTTCGCGGACTGTTAAACAGAGTCATTCCTTTCCTCGATTCGGGATTTTAAACCGGTGACTTGGGACACCATAAATCTCCCAAGTGGCAACTCTGAATCTCTTAATAAACGAATCCCGTTTCGATTGTCACTTCAAGTTGGAAATAACTCCCTTTATTTTACCCCTCTGCGGGTGTAGTAAGAAAAAGGAGGTGTGATAGCTCTGGCAACTCTACTGGGGACAAGAACCCAGAACTTCGATTCAGGGTTCGAGAATTCGAGCTTGGAATAATTGTTGTATTTTGCTTTGTTTAATATCTGATTTTATTACATGTTTGGGATTAATGTGCAAAATGTTGCTTTTTACCGTTTTGATATTATTTGAATTGTATATATAAAACTATTACGAAACCCCTCTCTTCTATCTTCGGGGATGTGCTCGCTGGTCGAGACTCCCCATTCTGTTAGTGTCATACCTTGAAATAAGAAAGAGGCTCAGACAAGTTACTAAGCCGGATGATCTTTCGGGTCCCCGGTACGTAGCCCCCTCCTCGACTCGAGTTGTCCGCTCGGGTACACAGTCTAGAACAAATACCTAGGTTTTGAACCTAGAATAACTCAGCCTCATGTCGGATCCCTAGTAGGAACGTTTGTGTGCATCATGTGCATTTGACTTAGGGGACTCAACACAGGGGTTGGGTCCGTCTAGGACAGGTGACCTGAAATGAAAACAAACCATCCTGATGCATCTTACGTACTGCTTGTGCATTTATTTGCTTTGGACTTGCATGTTGACCGGCTTTTTGATATTGGGGATTGTTGAAAAGGAAAAGAAGGAGAGAGAAATAGCGGTATGAGAGTTAAAGAGAGATAATTACCTGGTTTGGAAAAACCAATGTCCAAATAGTGTCGAAACTCTGCCGAATTTTTGAGAAAAATAGAAAAAAGAAAGGAAAAAAAAGAGAGTCTTGTTTTCAAAAATAGATTGTTTTATTTGCCATGGTAAAAGGAAAAAAAGAGAGTCTTATTTTCAAAAATAGTTTGTTTTATTTGCCAATGGAAAAAAAAAGTCTTATTTTCAAAAATAGTTTTTTTTATTTACCAATGAAAAAAAAAGTCTTGTTTTCAAAAATAGTTTGTTTTATTTGCCCGAACTACGCCAGTTTGATTCCCACAGGGTGTGGGATACGTAGGCAACCCCCATCGGGTCCAACTTCTTTTTGCGAAAATAGGCCAAAATGAACAAAATTTTATTCTTATTGTAAATAGGTAAGGTGATACCGTTTTTGTCGAACAATAGCCGAATGTTCCCGAAAGGGACGCCGGAAGGCTGATTTTGCATAAACAGCCACCTTTGGTCTTTTTCCAATTTTTGGCCAGTTAGCGGGCACAGCCTTAAAATCTTCCTTCAGAGGTGCTGAAAGGCCGTAACTGCAAAACTGGGCTTTTGGCTTTAGAATTAAAAAAAAAAAGAGAGTTAGTTTTAATTGTGGAGTCAAATAGAATAAAATCATGATTGTTTCGCTTAATCACCTTAACAAATGTGCAGGATGAGCACAATCTAAAATGAACCTTCCTCATTCATAAGTAAAATCCTTTTGTAGTTGCGGCTGTGGTGGAATGATTTAGGTGGAGAAGGGCAAGACGAGGTCAAGAAATACTTGGGGGGCCTTCCCGGACTGTTGGAGATTATACCTAGGGGAGAAATCATAAGGGCCTTGGTCACATGTTGGGACCCGGCTCACAATGTATTTCACTTCTCAGATTTCGAGCTTACCCCAACACTGGAGGAGATATCCGGATACATCGGGGGTCCCAAGGTTCCTCTGAGACACCAATACCTAATTGCTCCAAGGACCGTAGCCGTGCACAGGTTCCTGGATTCCTTGAAAATAAGCAGGGTGGTACACAACCCGGACTTGGCAGTTGGTTTCTGTACTTTGTCGTTCATATACAACAGATATGGTCATGTATGAGGATTCAACAAGCCAGAGAACAAAATCTGTAGCAAAGGAAACCGCCCTAAGTGGGAAGAACATAGGCGCTTAGCATTTACGGTGGCCTTTCTGGGACTTCTAGTGTTCCCTAGAAAAGACGGGAATATTGACATACGAGTAGCTGGGATTGTTAGTACTTTACTTACTCAAGCCAACATCACCCTCGCACCCATGATAGTGGCCGAAATCTTTCGCGCTCTTAATGTTTGCAGAGCCGGCGGGGACTTTTTTTAGGGTTGTAATGTGTTGCTGCAGATGTGGATGATCGAACACTTGTGCCACCATCCTCGATTTATGAGTTACGGGTCGTCAAAGAAGACATTCATAGAGGAATTTCCTACGAGGGTTAAGGGGATTAGCTTACCAGAGGGGGTCGCAGAATGGGTAACACGCCTTCGTTCCGTCACTGCATGCAGATACAGTGGACATTTGGGTGGTTATCTGTGGACGAAATCATATATATGCCAGCCACCGGACCTCATTTCCTATTGATGGGACTCAGGAGTATTCAGCCATATGCCCCGTATCGAGTTTTGAGGCAGTTGGGGAGATGCCAAATAGTCTCGAAAAATGAAGATCTCAGTGGCCAAGTAGTCGAGATCGGGCTTAATGGTCAATTTCTTAAAGCAGTAGTTCGCAAAATTTACGAATGTCAATACTTAACAGCAAATACTTGTGTACGGGATCGGTCCAAAGGTGAAGTGTCGCCGGGATACCTTGCTTGGTATAGGAGAGAAATTGAGTTCGAAAGGCCAGCCAAGAGGCCCCATCTCCAGGAATTCGTCGAAGCATCGCAGGAACAGTGGGATTGGTTGGCTAAAGAACACGAGTACGTGGCTACAATAGGCAAACTGGAGAAGCAGGTCCAAGATTTGCAATTTGAGAAAGATTTGTAGGTCTCCGTGGATGAAGGCGAAAAGAAGAAACTGGCTAAAGAAAATGAGGCCCTCCGAGCCCAAATTCAGAAAATGAAAGTAGCGGCAGAAAACCCTGTCCGAAGTGCCAAAGATGAAAAACTTATAGATAATTTGAGACAGAAGGTGAATGACTACAGTTCGATTTGAGCAAAGTAGAAAGAGAATTAGCCAGGGCTCGAAAACAATTGGCTGAAAATGCGGCAGAACGAGCACGTCTGGTTAAGCAGTTGAAAAGAAGAGCTTGACAGTGAGGTTGCAGGATTAAAGAAAAAGATCATCACCGTGGAGAATAAGAAAATCAGACAGGCGAAAGACTTTAACGTTGAAAGAGAACAGTGTTATATGGCAATGGCACGGCTAGAAAGAGACTTGCAACAACTCCAAGAACAGAACCAGTTGGTCGAACAAACTTTGGGAGCCAGAGTCGATCAGATTGGGCGTCTGTTGCAAGAGAAGGGTGTCATAAGAGAGAGAATCACAAGGATTGCCCACTACATCGCGATGAAGTGCAGCAGCTGTGAGGACATGACTAAATCTATGTTCTTCGCCACCGTGATGCTTTTGTTCGTCGGGTAATGGAAGATCTCCATCACCTCCAAGGGGATTTAGCTAGTCGACCCGGGGCAAGGCCGAATGATGCTTCGCGGGTCCCAGGGGGAGTTGAAGCACTAATGTATTCGTGATTTCTTGAGTCTGTATTTCTTTTCCATTAGAGTCTGTCAGTTGTTGGAGTCTGTATTCTTTTTCACTAGAGTCTGTCAGTTATGGGAGTCTGTATTTTCTTTCCATTGGAGTCTGTCAGTTTGTCTTGGAGTCTGTATTTTCTTTTTGTATGGGTTAGTTATTCTTCGAGTTTGTAGTTCCTCTTTCATCGGAGTCTGTTAGTTCTTGTTTGAGTTTGTTGGTTTTCAAATCAGAAGTTGTTTTATTATGAAAAATTGAAAATTCCAAAAAAATGTTTTATTATTTCTTTACCTTTTATCTGCCAGAACTACGCTCGGTCTGATTCATGCGGGGTTATGATACGTAGGCTATCTCCATAGGATTCGACCATAACTAATCAAATAAAAGAAGAAAAAAAATGGAAAAAGAAGAAAGGAAAAACGAAAAGGGAAAAGCACGAGAAGAGAAGTAAGGAAAAAGGAATATAAGAGCATAAAAATAAGAGAGAGGCATGGGAGAGTAGAAACAAAAAAAGAAAAGAAAACAACAATACAAAAGAGAGGGAAGAAAAGAAAAGGAAGTTGCAAAATAGAAATAAGGAAAAGTCGGGATGACGCATGTAGTCGAGCAAATGCATAATAGAAACGACTAACTGCTTAGGTGCATTCATTCCCCAAATGTGCGATTACCAATCTGTTAAAGCTCTACCGCTAATGGAATTGTTGTTGATGTTGAGTCCAGGCAGGTGGTTAGTTTGTGGCATTCTGGCAACTCACCCATACAACACCCGTTCCAAAAACAAAGTGCTCATGGCCAACCAGGGACTTGATGCGAGTGTCATCGATCCTTCGAGAGAGGGGGAAGAGTTGGATGTCAATACGATGAAAGAAGAGATGTATAAGTTGAAGCAACAGATGGCCAAAATATACCAGGCCTGGGAAAAAGGGCAACCACCACCAGCTTACCCTGCCAACCCTGCCTTCATCCCGCCATTGGCTCAGTCACAGGATCATCCTGCCACCGGTTCGTCCCCGGGCTTTCCCATTTACCAACACTACCAGAGCATAACTTCCCAAACACCACCAACTCCACCACCCAAACCAGTTCCGTACCCTCCTCCACCAGCTACTCCTGTCTTCGTGGCACCCCTTCCCGCTACACTCCACAGATCCTCCAGCGAGCCTTTGTTCCAAGCTCACGATAACCAATATTACCCCCCCCCCCCGGGAGCCCACTTTCAAAGCTCCAGAAC
>NW_017670495.1:521343-614943 GCF_001879085.1 Nicotiana attenuata
GATATCTTTGTGCACCCAGGTGGCCCTCCCCAATGCTACTTCTCTCCACAGAGCTCCCAGAGTCATACATCGCTTTTTCGGTACCCGGCTCCACAAATGCTTATCTACCCCCACGAGCCTGCCAGAAACCCCCTGGATCAGGTTTCCGGCCCAATCAGGCATGTAGGGATAAGAGGTTGCGGAAGAAGAAAGCATACACTCCATTGGAAGGGTCATACGCCAATCTGTTCCAGAGGCTAAGGAGTTCGGGCATGTTGAAGCCTATCCAGATAAAAATACCAAACCCTCTTCCAAAGAAGTTTGACTTTTCCCAAAGGTGCGCATATTGCTCGAATGCCCTGGGACATGACATAGAGAAGTGTTGGAATCTGAAGAATGCGATTCAGAAGCTTATTAATGCAGGTGACATTGTCGCGCCAAACCCAGATGCAGCAAACACTAGCCAAAGTCCATCGCCTGCGCATAATGAGACGCATATGGTGGGCATGATTTATTTTGAAAAGGAATGTGAGAATTCTTCTGGGAGCCTCGGAGGTCCAAGGGCTACCAAGCTTTCAGTACTATCAGAGATTGATCTTAAGAACGAGCCGGCAAAAGGAACCCAAAAGCAACGTGATAAGAACAATGTGATGAAGACTTGTGAAGTTCCTAGTGTTGTTGATGCAGAATTCAGTGGCTAAGGTATCGTGCTTGGTAATTGGAAAGACGCTCCATTTCTTGGTCAGCCAGAGAGGAGCTTTGGTGGCTTAGTTTGTTGTCATTTCTGTTGTCCAGGTTATTTCAGGGTTGTAATCTGGATATTGTCTTGTGACTCAAACCCTTCTATCCTTTTATTTTGTCTAGTTCCTTTGGTCGTAGTATATCATGTAGCGTTGTCTAGGTTTGTTCTAAGGATTGTACCCCAGTTTATGTAGCTTGTTTTGTTGTTTAAACCCTTTCACCGTCTGTCTAATGCAATTCTCTGTTGTCTGCAATTTCTAGTCATTTTTGTTTAGTTCTTTTCTCCTCTTTACAATTCTTTTCATGCTAGTTCTAGTGACATGACATGCACGCATAATTCTCAGCCTGGTTTTAAAAGTTAGTTTGGCCATGAAGCAATGAAACAATGTTAAAGATATAGGGACACTTGAGGGAAATAAGAACAGATTTGAACACTTTGAGATCATTTGAAGCCCGAACCATGTGAAACTGGGACAGATAAAACACAGAGAAACCCTATTGGAGTGCATCATGCCGCATCAGGTTGAAGTTAAAGGCAAGTTTGCCCGAATTGTTAGGAGCCGTTCGTGGTAAGGAAAGTGAGAGTGTTGTCCAATGGTGCTTTGTATTCAACAGATGTAGAAGGCGGATGTGTGGATATGGTTACCGAGTCTGGTACAATCAAAAGATGTTGCGAATGTTTTCTGTGGTTTGTTTAACTGTGTTAGTTGTACTTGGCATGTTTTGAAGATTGGAATGACGAGGGCATTTTGTTCTGCTATCTAAATACTTTATCCTTTATTACCCCCTTTGAGCCTTATTTATTTTCTTTCATACCCCTCTTTCGGAAAGATCAGAAACACAAGCGTAAAAGATAAGTAAAGAAAAAAAGAGAAAAGGAAAGAATGAAAAGAGAGAGAAGGGAAAAAGGAAGAAGAAAAAAAAAGAAAAAGAAAAAGAGACAAAAAAGAAAGAAAAACAACAAAAACAACAAAACAACAAAAAGTGAAAAGGAAGAAAGAAAAGAAAAGAAGATAAAAGGGAAGAAAAGGAAAGAAAAACCACAACAACAAAGTACTTTCTATGACCTGAACTACGTTTGACTTGATTCCGAAAGGATACGTAGGCAGCCTCTCTCTGGGGTTCAGTCACATCAAAATAAAAATCTAAAAGTCCCCAAGAAAGAAACTGGGGCAGAAGTTGTGGTTGTTATAAGAAATCTGATTCCGAAAGTTGTAATTTTGAAGCCATGTTGAATTGTTTTGAGCCTTTGATATCCTTTCTTTCTAACCCCATCCAAAAGTCCCCAAGAAAGAAACTGGGGCAGAAGTTGTGGTTGTTGTGAGAAATCTGATTCAGAAAGTTGTAATTTTGAACCCATGTTGAATTGTTTTGAGCCTTTGATACCCTTTCTTTTTAACCCTATCCAAAAGCCCACATTACGGTACAAAGAAAGACCTTCCGACCAGTCTTCAAGAAATGCCAAGTCGAGCAAGTAGAGGTGATTCATGTCAGGGGCAACACTCTGATCCAAGCAGGAAAAATAATGAAAATGAAAGAGTCTTATTGGTGAAAACCCTCACATGCACCGTAAGGCGATGAAAGCTGAGAGAAATGGAAAATGAGAGAGTCTTATTGGTGAAAACCTTCACGGGCACTTTGAGGAGACGGTGAGTTGGGAGAAAGACCAAAATGAGAGAGGCTTGATGGTGAAAACCCTTCGGGCACTACAAGTCGAATAAGGATTATGAATCAGATTGGATAAGCGGAGCATTGAAAACCAGTTTCACGGCAAAAAGGTACAACAAGAGCTGAACATCAGGTTTGCTTAACGAAATAGGCCGCAGGTGCATGTCATGGTCATTAGAGTTAATACCCACACCCGATAGGTTTCTACTTTGTAGTTTTCTTGTTAGGAATCATCGCTTTCCATTGTCCTCTACTCTGTTCCTTTTGTCTTGTTTACTTCCTCTTCCTGAGTTAATTCGATCATAACAAGTGAGAAATGATTTCAAAATTTGCCACCAGCTTTCCAATTGCACAAAACGGGATCTGGCTAGTACATCAAAGTGTCATAAGTCAAGAAATAACAACAAGCGCACTGAGTTGGTAACAATCAACATGCTTTGGGATTCGTGCAAAATACAAAGGCTTGGTACATATCAATTCATGAACAATGCAACAGATGGAGGGTGTTAGGTGAATGTATCAAAGGCATTTTCTATGGCAAGATTGACAAAAGGGTGTTAAACCAGTGACGAGCAAGACCTTCCAAGCAGAAGTCAAAGTTATCATGGCAAATGGGGGAGCTGTAGACCTCAAGGACCGGACCAGGGGTTTAAGTCAAGAAAGAACAACATACATCTTGAGTGGGTGGAAATTGAAGTGCTTTGGGATTCGTGTGAAATACAAGGGTTTGTACGTATCAATTCATGAACAATGCAACAGATGGAGGGTGTTAGGTGAACAGATCAAAGGTATTTTCGGTGAAATATGAAAGGTTTGGTACATATCAATTCATGAACAGTGAAACAAGATGGAGGGTTTTTGGTGAACGGATCAGAGATATTTTCTGTGTTAAGGGTAACAAAGAAAGTGGTTAGTCAATAAACAAGCAAGAACTTCCAAGAAGAAATCGAAGTTATCATGGCTAGCGATGGAGCAACAGACCTCAAGGCCAGGGCCAGTGGTTTAAATCAGGAAAGAGCAACATGCGCACTGAAGTTGGTAATAATTAATATGCTTTGGGGATCATGTGAAACACAAAGGTTTGGTAGATGTCGGTTCAGGAGCAATGCAAGAGATAGAAGGTATTGGGTTCGAACGAGAAGAGGTATTTTTCTGGGTTAAGGTTTACAAAGGAAGTGGTTAGTCAAGGAACAAGCAGGGTCTTCAAATGGNGTGAAAACCTTCACGGGCACCTTGAGGCGACGGTAAGTTGAGAGAAAGACCAAAATGAGAGAGGCTTGATGGTGAAAACCCTTCGGGCACTAAAAGTCGAATAAGGATTGTGAATCAGATTGGATAAGCGGGGCATTGAAGCCCAGTTTCACTGCAAAAAGGTACAACAAGAGCTGAACATCAGGTTTGCTTAACGAAATAGGTCGCAGGTGCATGTCATGGTCATTAGAGTTAGTACCCACATCCGATAGGTTTATACTTTATAGTTTTCTTGTTAGGAATCATCTCTTTCCATTGTCCTCTACTCTGTTCCTTTTGTCTTGTTTACTTCCTCTTCCTGAGTCAATTCGGTCATAACAAGTGAGAAATGATTTCAAAATTTGCCACCAGCTTTCCAATTGCACAAAACAGGATCTGGCTAGTACATCAAAGTGTCATAAGTCAAGAAAGAACAACAAGCGCACTGAGTTGGTAACAATCAACATGCTTTGGGATTCGTGCAAAATACAAAGGCTTGGTACATATCAATTTATGAACAATGCAACAGATGGAGGGTGTTAGGTGAATGTATCAAAGGCATTTTCTGTGGCAAGATTGACAAAAGTTGGTTAACCAGTGACAAGCAAGGTCTTCCAAGCAGAAATCAAAGTTATCATGGCAAATGAGGGGGCCGTAGACCACAAGGCCAGGGGGCTAGGGGTTTTAATTTAAGAAAGAACAACATACTGTGGGTGGCAATCAACATGCTTTGGGGCACATATGAAACACAAAGGTCTGGTAAATGTCAGTTCATGAGCAATGCAACAAATAGAAGGTATAGGGTTTGAACGGAGAAGAGGTAGATTCTGTGTTAAAGGGTGACAAAGGGAAGTGGTTAGTCAAGAAACGAGTAAGGTCTTCGAATGGAAATCGGTTATCATGACGAGTGAAGGAGCAAAAGACCTCAAGGCCAATGCCAGTGGTTAAGTCAAGAAAGAACGACATATACACGGAGTGGGGCAATGGACGTGCTTTGGGATTCATGTGAGAAACAAAGGTTGGAGGAATGCCGATTCATGCAATACAACAGCAGAGGATATTGGGGTTAAACAAAGAAAAGGTATCTTATGTGATGAGGACGACAGAAAAGGGGTTAGTCCATAAACAAGCAAGGTCTTCAAGTGGAAATCAGTCATCATGGGAAGTGAAGGAGCAATCTCCCTCAAAGTTCAAGGCCACAAACCACCCACCACATTTTTAAACTGACAAGATTTTTCTTTGATTGAAACAGGGGCAGAAATTTTGTTCGTTTCGGAGAAACCCACCTCAAGGAAAGGCAGGCACCAGACATGTTTGACGGTAAGTTTTCAGGACCCTCCTGAAAAATGGGACTTAGTTTAAATTTCAAAACAATCATGAGTAGCATAATTTAGCATAAATGTACCCCAAAGGAATATAAGTTGGTTTCAAAGTTTGCATGTTTAAGATAGGATTCAATTAGGAGTTTTCAGGACCCTCTTGGATAATGGGACGTAGTTTTAAGGTGTGTTTAGATCACAAGATATAGTGGAAGTCGTACCTTCAGTAGATATAACTTGAGTTAAAACAGTCTTTTAACTAGAAGTTGTCAGGACCCTCTGGATAATGGGGAGTAGTTTAAGACCTTTTAGACAACAAATGTAGTGGGAGTAATACCTTTAGAGGATACAACTTAAGTTCATAATTATTAGAAGTTGTCAGGACCTCCCTGGATAATAGGACTTAGCTTTCAAATTCTTATAATAGTTGGTAGAATAATTCAGTTTAACATTCACCCATGTGCCCAGCTACCAAACTGGGGCAGAAAATTTTCTTTGTTTTTGTCTATTTTTGTTGAAATCAGGTACCCATTCGGAGAACAGAGACATACATTTCAAGTTTGGAAGTCGGGAGCCCGCCCGTATAACAGAGGAATACATTCAAGTTTGGAAGTCGGGAGCCCGCCCGTATAACAGAGGAATACATTTTTGGAAGTCGGGAGCCCGCCCGTATAACAGAGGAATACATTGAAGTTTGGAAGTCGGGAGCCCGCCCGTATAACAGAGGAATACATTCAAGTTTTGAAGTCGGGAGCCCGCCCGTATAACAGAGGAATACATTCAAGTTTTGAAGTCGGGAGCCTGCCCGTATAACAGAGGAATACATTCAAGTTTTGAAGTCGGGAGCCCGCCCGTATAACAGAGGAATACATTCAAGTTTTGAAGTCGGGAGCCCGCCCGTATAACAGAGGAATACACTCAAGCTTCGAAGTTAGGAGCCCGCCTGTATAGCAGAGGAATACATTTCAAGTTTTGAAGACATATCAAGTTCAGCAGTCAGGCACCCACCTGAAGACAGGGAAAACATCTCAGTTTATAATTCAAAGTGGCAACAAATGGATTTCACCAAGAGAGTACAAGACAACAAGGCAACAAGAAACACAGGAGCAGTTTGAAGATATAGATAGGATCTTTTGTAATTCATAAATCATAGATTAGTCTAGCTTCTTTTTATTTTGGCACGGTGTAATAAGGGGGTTCAGTAAGCAGTAGCAGCAGCAGCAGCAACAGTGAAACCACAGCTTCATGGTAGTCCCAGCTACCAGACCTTCCTGAACTACACTGACCTGATTCCTTTTTAGCCAAGGATATGTAGGCAACCTCAGAAGCAGGGTGCGGTTAACTCTTTCAAAAATGCTTCACACGGAGTATGCAAATGGGCAAAAATCGCTCGTATCCGCACACTTGTCTTTGCACGAAAACTCTTCGTGTTTTCGAGCAAAGAGGGGCAGCTGTGAGCACCTGATTTTTGCCCTATATGAATTACTCCCATAAATTCAAAACAAAATAATTTCTTTCAATGTTTGCAATTTCGTGGATTTTTGTGACATTTTCTGTTAATTGTTTGCATTTTTGTTTGAGTATTTTAACTAGTGAAAAATACAAAAAATATGTTGCATTTGCATTTAGGGTTTGACTTTGCATTTTTAACAATTAACTAGTAATTAAGCATTTTATATAAAAAAGAAAAAATCACAAAATAGTTTAATTTGCAATTTTGGAGTTAATTTTTTATTTTAGTAGTTTTCCTTTTTAATTTGTTAGTGGTGTAGTTATCATCTAGGTTTAATTATTATTTTAGGATAATTAGGTGTTAGAAGTTAATTAAGATTTTAGTTTAATTTTGAAAAAGAAAAAAAAAGAGAAAACAAAAGAGAAAACAAAGAGAATCAGAATTTTGGGCCATTATAACTCAAAACCCCCAAGCCCAATGCCTTCCTAACCGAAAATCCGCCCAAACCGGCCCAGTTCCACCCCTTACCCGATCCGGTCCGATTTCCCCACCGACCAAACGACCCCGTTTCACTAACGGGCAATCTGGGCCATTGAATGTGCTTGATCAAACGGTCCTGGAAGTAGGTTGGTTTTAGTATATGAATGTCCGAACGACATCCCCCCCTACCCCCCATCTCTCACCAGCGAACCCTAGAGACGACCTCCACCGGCTCCGCCGCATGCCGCCGCCGGAAATCGCCCCATGGCGGCGGCGATCGTCCAAAGGCCACCAAATTTACACCACACATCCATCTCCACCTCCCCATCCTAGATCCCCACCCCGTTTCCTTCGAATACCTCCCAAACCCTTCGAATCTTAAATTTATGGTTTCAGACCTAAAGGTCAAAGATCTTTGCAACCATGCAAGTTCATCCCTCCGAAGTTCTCTGAGTTTCCAGGGTCTGATTGACCTCCCAATGATGCTACTCATGTATTCTCGTTGAAGAGTAGGCGAGTTGCACTATTTTGGGGTTTAATCAGATGTGACTGATGATTTTGAACTTAAATCGGTAAGTTTTTCTTTCTTTCTTGGTTCATGTTGAGTGTTAGTTCAATTTTCATTCCTCCTCATCTCTCTTTCTTTTTCTCTGGTCGATTCAACTGAGACTCGACCGGTTTTCTGGTGGAGAATAAGTTATGTTCTTATGTCCCTCGTTAGTTTCATTTTCCCCAAATTCGGTTCTCTGATTTGTTTTTGGTCCGCTAAGTTTGGGTAATGAGATTGATTAGAATTTTTGATTTCATCCTTTGTTTGGACGATTAGTTTGATTTAATTAGGTCATTTTGATGTAATAACTTGGTTAATTCTCTGCATATGTGTGTTAATTAGTCGGTAACTTAGTTTAGGTTTTGAGTGTAGAAATCGTTTCAGTATTTGTGTTTTCCTGTTCTTCCTGATGCTTATAGAATTTAGTTGGATAGTCCATTGCTTGGGTTTCAGATCATTGTCGACCCATTTGAAAAAAGACAACCCAGTTCAATTTGGGGCTTAGGCCATTGGGTCCTCTGACCCATTCTGGTTTCAAAGAGTAATAAAGGGAGAGGTGAATCCTCTCGAGGCCGGGACAAAGGTACTCAACCTTTGGGAGTGCAGAAGAAACCATTGACTAAAAGCAAACCCAGGGGAGAGCTAGGACCATAGAGCCTTCAGAATCAAGCTCATATTTCCCGTCTAGGGAAGCCTCCGAAGGTAACTCAGTGGAAGAACAACCTGAGGCCCAGTCACAACCATCACACTTCTTTAGGAGGTACCAACTCCGTGACGAACCCTCTACCTCAGCAAGTTCTTCCGAGGGTTCAGAGGCGGCGTGTTCCGGATGATGGTAGAGGAGGTGACACTAGAGTGGGCGGCCTTGAGAGGTCGAGAAAGAAAGAGATACGGGAGGATAGATTTGTGAGCTTAACAGCTTTCAACGGGTTCAGAGAATGGTGGCCCCAAAGATCACTCACACTTGAGCGGCAAATTTTACTGAAGGATTTGGATAAATACAATCCAAATGTCCATAGGTAGTTCAGGGAGCGCCAGGGGTGGATGTGGTTCACCCAAAGTGTCAAGGATGCCAAGGAGCACTTGGTACGTGAATTCTATGCCAATAAGGCACATATCAAGAAGGGTACCAAAGTTACCAAAGTGCGGAATTTGAAAGTTAAATTCGATCAGTGCACTTTGAACCAGTACTTTTTTTTCTTCGAACCAGTACTTGGGATTCGAGGAGTTGGAACCAGTCCACTACTTGGAAAAGCTCTCTATGGTGATGCAGTTCGCCCTTGGCTAGCAGAGATATTGGCAGCTCCAGGACCACCACCACCATGGATCACAACGAGGGTTTCCATTGCTCGGGCCACCCTCAATTTTGAAGCAAAAGGGTGGCAAACTTTTTTGTGCAACCGCTTAGACTCGAGCCGGAATGAAAACAGTATTCCACTCCACAAGTAGTTTTAGTGGCATCCATCATGGCCGGGTACCCAATCAATTTGGGTGCCATCATGTCGGCCAACATGTCATTAGTGGTCCAAAAAGGTGAAAGTTCCTATCCATACCGCAACACACTCATAGAATACCTCACGGATGCAAAGGTGAAACCGAGGAGTTTTGATCAAAAGGTGCGGGCTAAAAATCCTTTCTCATGGTACTCTTTGCAAGGTCCGGGGAACCCAAAGTTCAAGGGTAAAGCAACTACCACCGGTAGCCAGTCTGATGAGCCAACTGTGGTGGTTACAGATTTTGTTGTTGAGCCGTCTACAGCTGCCATGCCTTTTTCAGCAGCCGGCCCTTCCACTAAGACAGCTGACATACCACCACCTCCACCTTCTAGACCAGCTACATCAGTACTAGTGCTTGCCTCATCCACATATCCACTCACTGCGATGTGAGTCTCCCAAACATTGGCGAGTCTCAACAATTGGATACAGATAGCTATTTCAAAGCTGTCAGACATATCTAGTGTTGTTGCAGCACAGTCTTCTGCCCCAGCAGCATCACAGGTACCTCCATCAGTGGAGGAAACATTGTCAAAGATCCTGGAAAATCAGAAGACCATTATGGATACTCTGGCGGCTCATGGGGAAGTCATTGAGTATTTGGGCAAACAGGTGAAGAAGATGCGGAAATCTCAGGCTTCAAAGAAGTTAGTGGATAGATTAATAAAAGAAGTTGCCAAGATAGCATCTAAAGGAGATCTACCACTTGATTTGTTGATGGAGTCAGCACTAGCAGCACCAGTGATAAGTTTACCAACTTATCTTGTCTTTAAGCCTATATTTTTGCTTTGTTTGAGTGATAAAATCATGTGTTTAATGTCATTTACTTCTATTTTATAGGTTCTATGTGATTTAGAAGTGATCACGAAGAAACCAAGTGAAAATGAGTCAAAAAGAAGTTGAAAAGAAGAAAATCTGGAAAATGACCTCAGGTGTCGCAATTGCGCCACATTTGTGGGAAATGCGAAGATAGCAGACTTGGCAATTACGAGTAACCAATCGCAATTGCGAAGTAGGCCCAGTCAAGCAGAGTTCGCAAATGCGAAAAAAAAGAGAACGCAAATACGAGGTCAACCAGGCAGTCAACCTTCGCAAATGCGAAGTTCTGATCGCAAATGCGAAGGTCAAAAGGGAAGTCAAAGTTTGCAAATGCAAACATTGCTTAGCAAATGCGATAATCGCGCTTCAGTTCCGGGCACTTCAGTCATTTCATATTTTTTGGCCCCAAACCCTTTAATACCCGACCTAGCTCATTTGTAAAAGATCTTTGGCATATCTTTTGGCTATTTTTCAGTCTTTAGACTAGAGAGAACAAGTTTTGGAGCTAGGGTTCTTGCACACACACTTTGGTCTTGAAGATTTGAAGCTTTTGGTTGAGAATTTCTTACCCATTTATGTTCATTTCTTCATTTCCTTGCTTTGTATTGTATATCTAAGTGTGTAGTGTTTATTCCAACACTTGAATCTCGTTTATGGAAATATTCACGTTTAAAGTGTGGATTAAATATCTTGTTGTGCTTATGTATTGAATGATTTTTTTATCTTTTATGAAGTGAGTTATTGTTTCTTTAATTATTCTTGTTCTTTAATGTTTCCAAAGGGATTAGCTAACCCTAGGACTCGCCCATTAACTTCGAATTAATTTTGGGAAAGATTATTTGGGGTTGGGAAAGATTAATTAACAAGAACTTGAGGCTTTAACCCTCATTTTATAGATTCTACCTAGGGATAGGATTGAACTACTTGTAGGAATAATCGGGTGTGCTTAATCTCTTAATTGTTTTAGGGATAAATCAATTAGGAAGTCTTATTAGTCTTCGGAAGAAGCTAATATAGAATTATTACCCGAGGTTAATTAACATAAACTCGCTCATATTTGTAAAATCGTGAAATACATTGGATCGTTACTTGAGTGTAATTCCCCATGTATCCATACTTGTAGCCATTGATCATTTTACTTGCTTTCTAGGTTAGTTTAAATTTTCGCATTTAGCTATAATATTTTCACAATCACCCTTTTTAGTGTTTGGCATTGCATAACAAGTGATAATTCTCTTACATTTCTAATCGCCTACATATTGTTCTCTGGGGGATTCGACCCTGACTCATAGTTGGGTAAATTATATTGCATACGACCTTGCTGCCTACACTGCTGAGGAATTCTCCAGATGTTTAGCAACCCCATTATTCCCCGACCGGAGGACGATGAGATCCAATTGGAGGATCCAGAGGGTGCCGATGCTGCCATGCATACTGAGACCACATATGGAGTTCTCTTAACTTTCTACCCTTCCTTATTCTGATTTTTGTTAAGTATTAAGGACAATGCTTATTCTTATTCAGGGGGTGGTTTATTTTGGTTGACTTTGATGACATTTGGCCTGTAATAACTTTATTACTCTTTTTCTGTTATCTTTATTTCTCCCTCATTATGTATATATTCATCCCTCTTGTATATATTCTATTCCCCTCGGTTTGTATATTCATTTGCCTCACTTCCAGTAGTTTATTTCATAGCATCTTCATTTTGTTTTCTTAATAGTATAGCTTCTTAGTTACTTCAATAGCTTCTTTTTGATTTGTTATCTTCTTTTTACGTTTGAGTGAACAATAAGCCTTTGGTTTTCTTTATGTCACGGTTCTTTCCAAAGGTGGGTTTTGTGTGAACCGGGTAGCTCTTCCCAACGATAGATGGCGTGACAACCTTCTTAAGGGATTGAGTCCGTTTTTTTATGTATAGGTAAAAGATAGTAGTAATGAATAAAAGGGTCTCAAGCATGCTTCACTTGGTACCAACACATTTACCTACGGCCTTATGGTTAAAAATAAGTTGTTGGCAGAAAATAGCTCTAGTTGTGACCTTTTGACTCTTGTGTTGACTTAAGCACTCATCGAGTTGTTCGGTCGAGCCATTTGTGATTCTCAATCTTAAATAGGGTTGTGGTAGGCCCTCGGCTCCGTTCTCTTTAGCAATCCAACAGTGTGAGAGGTGAGATATTTAGTTGCAAGTCCAAGTACCCATGCTAATGGTCTAGAACTTGCCCCGAATATTTTTCTAGGCGAAATTCTAAGTGTAGCTTGGCTTGAGAAATGATTGTAGGCTCTCCTTGATCCAATTTAAAATCTTCCATAGCCTACCAATGTGATATCCCTAGTCAACCCATTTGAGCCTAAGACCTTTTTCATTCAACAACCACGTTACAAGCCTTTATCCGTTTTGTAATGACCCTCTCTTGGCACCCGATCTTTCCTTAGCATTTTTGAGAAACAATTGGCTAAAACATAAGTTTGGGGGAGAGACGAGGAGTTTGAAAGTGATATAAAGGTACAAAGAAGAGGAAAGAAATGAAGAAAAGGGAAGGCAAAGAAAACAAAAGAAAGAAAGAACAAAAAAAATGCCAAAAAGAAAGTAAATAAAGTAAAAAGTTGAAAGGATTCAAAGAAAAACAAAGATGAAAGGCACGGAGTAAATAAAGAAGAAAAAAATGAATATCTTGACCAAGAAAGAGTGACGTTACGTCTCTCTAGTTCCCCCGAAGAAAAAAAAAATGACTCAAAGAGTCAACAAAGTATGAGCCAAAAAGAGAAATGGAGTGCTTAAGGAAATATGAACCCATTCTATTCCAACAAATCCTACCTTAGTCCAAAAGCCTTCATTACATCCCGAAAAAGCCCTACATGATTTCAAGTCGGGTGAGGTTACATTAGTGGTGATTTACATGAGAGGCAAGCATATGGTACTTAGAGTCGTACTTGTGAAATTCTTTTGAGAGAGATGAGCGAACTTTCACAAATTCTTGAGTTGAGTGTTACATTCTAAAGTGAGATATGCTAAAGGAGAGTAGAGGAGGAGGAATATGGGATCCACAATGACCTACATGATAGAGCGAGCTTACTTGATGAATAAAGTCAACTCTTGATGCTCTAGTGTCACATTAGAACTATTGTACTCAAAAAGTCAAATCATTGCATTGTTGATAAATCATACGTGTTATGGGTAATTGCTGGTCCCAATTGATGTGTGATTGATTCACCTTAGGCCAGCTGAAATAGCTCTTTTCTTGTGGAGGTGAGAATTACTTTATTTGCTTGAGGAAAAGCAAAAGCTTAAGTTTTGGGGAGTTGATAAGTAGGGATTTTGACTACTTATTTGCATTCTTTTACTTACGTTTTAGCTCAAAAATGCTTAAAGGTATTCCGGAGAACTATGAAATGTGCTTTCTTGCGGAAATATTGGGAAACGAGCCAAAGAAATGAAAATCAACTCAAAAAGGAGTAAAATTGGACAAGGACCAAAACAATACAAAAAGGACCAAAGTGCGGACCGCACAATACTGTGTGCAGCCGCAAACTATGAAGAGCCACTGACAGAATCCCTTCACAAAGTGCGGACCGCACAATTATTGTGCGGCCACAGAAGACAAGAATCGGAGAGCTGCGTTTTGGGGACCTGAAGATGTGCGGACCGTACTATTATTGTGTGGCCGCAGAGTGCAAAAGTGCGGCTGCATTCATAAATGTGTGGTCCGCAGAAAGTTCCAAGTTCCAACCCAAGATCAAGAGTGCGGCCACACTCAGAAATGTGCGGTCTGCACAATCAGAGGAGATGCGGTCGCACCCCAGATTTATGCGACCACAGAAGGCCATCCTGTTAAGTTAGCTTCAAAGTGCGGACCGCACACAGAATTGTACGGCCGCACAACCTCCGCAAGGGCAATTTTGTCCGATAATTTTAGCTGGGTATAAATAGATTTTTTGTCAATTCTAGGTTAAGTTTGTGCACCTGAGAATAGATAGCCGTTTTTCTTTACTGTATTGGGTAACTTTGTAATAGTTTAACATTTTAACATTAGATTTTCTTCCCTTTAACATTTATTATGAGTTTAATCTTATTTTCTTCTTTAGTTTCTTCAATTTTCTCTATGAGTAGCTAAATTTCTAGCTAGGATTGTGACCCTAGTGTGGGTACCTAATTGGTGTTTGATTTAGGGCTTGTTTGTGATTGGGTTAGTGATATTTAGCCTAGTTCTTGCTTGAATCTAAGAACCAATGGTTGCAAATATTGATTCATGCCTAATTGACTTAGTCTCTACTTGAGAAAGAGAGACTAAGTATAGGAGAACTTGGCTAACAAGGAATTGGGGTGAACTCAAGAAATTGATAGTCCCAATTAAAGGATTGAATCTAGAGATAGTAAGACCCGACTTGAGAATTTATTACTTGTTTTGTGCAATACCCATTTGGACTTGAGAAAGCCAAATTGGGCAAAATCACTCTAACTACCGAGAGGTATTGAGTGGGTAATTGCGTGCGATTGCTATATTACGACCCCGATCAATCAAACTTGCTCTAGTGCCTACAATCTGTTAGGTAACCACCTAGGTAGAAGTCACGACCCTAAATCTTTTATAAACTTGAAAAACAACAACACCAAAAATATCGTTCTCTAGTTTTTCATTTGCAAACATTAGCATAAAAAATTAGAAGTAGAAAGAAACAACCAAACATGTGGAAGTGCATTTTGGGCACATCATACACTTAGTCTAGATATATACCTAATCCAATATAAGCACACTGTGGAATCGACCCCGACTCACATTGGGTAATTATAATTGCATCGACCGCTTCACAATTCTAATTAGTGGTGTGAATTTGGGCGACATCAGCCATCTCTCGTAATAAGATCAAGTCATGACAGAGTTGAAGCAATCTTTATCGAGTGCTTCCAACAACGTGAATGGAAGAGGTCTAGTTCTTCTCGGTGCTCCCACAAACCAAACACCACAAAGGGTTGATAATAACACCCCGAGGGGTAAGGTCGGCTTCAACGGGGTCGGGGGAACGGTGGTGGATTAGGTAACAATAATGAGAATGATCCCTTTAAAACCAAATTCACGCGGTTTATGACGGAAATAAATGCCCGAGTAGACCAAATCCCAGACGCACCGCCAATGTTGAAAGGACCGGACTCAAAGAAGTACACCCAGTTTCCGTTCAAACTGAACGCGGCACCAAAGTTAATCCCGAAGTAGTTCAAAGTGCCAGACGTGCCGAAATATGATGGGACTTCGGATCCTTAGGAGCACATCACCACCTACACAATAGCGGTGAAAGGAAACGACTTAGCTCTACACGAAATTGAGTCAGTCTTGCTGGAGAAGTTCGGAGAGACCCTCAAGAAGGAGGCCCTAACATGGTATTCACTTTTACCCGGGCACTCAATAGGTTCATTTGAGATGCTCGCAGATTCTTTTATCAAGGCCCATGCCGGGGCCAGGAAGGTACATGCCCGAAGGCCTACATATTCAGAATTGCGCAGGGAGAGTCCAAATTTCTGCGAGAGTTCGTGAAAAGATTTTAGAAGGAAAGAATGTTGCTACCGGCCATGCCAGTTGAATGGATAGTTGAGGCATTTACTAAGGGACTGAATCCGAGGAGCTCTAACGCTTCCCAAAAACTAAAAGAAAGTCTGCCGAGTTCTAAACAACAACATGGGTAGATTTCCACAACCGCTACGAATCGAAGATAAGAATAGAGGATTACCAGCTCGGTTTCCCAGCATCAACCAAGGGTCGGGACCAAGAAAAGAATAAGGAAAAGTTAAAGGATGATTTCGACGCAAATCGACGGTCTTCTAAAGGACGCTTTTGGTCCTACGAAAGGGCCAAAAGATGCGGCAGAGGTTTTCGGTCAACGGACAGGTTCTCTACTAATAGGAGAGTAACCGTGGCTGAAATAACATATCGTTGTAGGACAGAGAGGTATCGGGCTCCTGAGATTCCACCAACCCAGATTGTCCGAGTATAATTTCAATGTCAGCGTAGTAGAACTGATATCGGCGATAGGAACATTAAGGAAGCATAGTTCCCGAGACCGATGAGATCCGATCCCAGTCAGAGGGATCCTAATCTATAGTGTAAGTATCATGGAACTACCGGCCACAGGACCGGGGACTACCAAGATCTGCGTGAAGAGGTGGCGACATTGCTAGAAAATGGCCATCTCAGAGAGTTCTTAAGAGACCGTGCTAAGAATAACGACGGCTGCAACCGGGATAACGCGGAACCCTCGAAGACAAGAGAAGATCCTCCTCGTCCAATGATCAACATGATTTTTGGGGGAAACGAGATTAGTGGTGTAACCTTTTCAACAGCAAAAAAGACAAAGGTATCGGTTACCCATAGCAAAAGACTCCGGGAAGTTGTCGAGGATGATATCACCTTCACGGAGGAGGACACCGATGGACTCCTGCTACCGCACAACGATGCCCTGAGAATTTCTCTTAATTTTTTAGATTTTAAAATTAAACGTGTTTTGGTGGACTCAGGAAGTTCAGATAATATTATCCAATGGAGAGTGCTGGAACAAGCCAAGTTAATCGCAAGCATCATTCCGGCTACAAATCTCCTCGCCGGATTCAATTTAGTTCCAAAAAAGAATAATAAATTTCGTATGTGCGTAGATTATAAGGATCTGAATAAGGCGTGTCCAAAAGACTCATTCCCATAGCAAAACAATGATCAAATGATTGATGCAACGGCCGGGCACAAGTTTATGAGTTTCCTTAATGCCTATTCCAGGTACAACAAAATCAAAATGAACCCAAAGGATCAGGAATAGACTTCGTTCATAACAAACTTTGGCATATATTGCTACAATGTGATACCTTTCAAGCTGAAGAATGCCGGAGCCACTTACCAGAGGATTGTGAACAAAATATTCAAAAAGAAAATAGGGAAAACAATGGAAGTTTACATAGATGATATGTTGGTTAAGTCTTTTGAATGAAGGTGACCATCTGAAGCACCTCCAAGAAATCTTTGACATCCTAAGGAAGCATAACATGAAGCTTAACCCTGAAAAGTGTGCATTCAGAGTCAGCTCCGGTAAAATCTTGGGTTTTCTAATGTCACAAAGGGGGAACGATGTCAATCCCGATAAAATCAAAGCCATCGAGGACATTCCCCACTAGCTATCAAATATGAAAGAGGTTCAGAGGTTATTTGGAAGATTGACCGCTTTAAGCAGGTTCATTTCTCGGTCTCCAAAAAAATACCATCACTTCTTCTCGCTTCTGAAAAGAAGAACAACTTCGAATGGACTCCGGAATGCCAGCAGGCCTTGAAAGATTTGAAAAGGTATTTATCAAGCCCTCAGTTACTATCTAAACCGGAGGAAGGCGAACAATTGTTAATTTACTTACCAGTCTCGGAGGTAGCATTAAGTGCTGTATTAGTCCGTGAAGACGAAGTTACGCAATCTCCTATTTACTATGTTAGTAAACTTTTAATGTCACGACCCAAATTCCACTAAAGGTCGTGATGGCGCCGGACACCACTGTCAGGCAAGCCAACCCAAAATACTTAATTAAATTCTCATTTTAATACTCTTGAAAACTCTGACTTTTCTTCAAATTTACCAATTTAAGAAGATAATTGCTTCAAGTCAAATTAAATAATAAGCAATTAATACAAAATACTTCATAACCATCCCAGAACCCGGTGTCCTGAGAGAGACTATACTAGCTGCGGGTCGCCTCGAGGAAATACAGCTCACCTAGTCTCCGTGTCAACCATGCTGCTACGCCTGCTAAGCCATTGCAACAAAAATGCACAGAAGTATAGTATGAGTTCAAAAACAACGTGTACTCAGTAAGTATCCCGCCTAATCTCGAAGAAGTAGAGACGAGATGGTAACTTCGACACTTACTAAAGGTCCAGTAATATTATTGTTAGTGCGATGACTCACGGATTTATTAAGAACAACAGTAGATTCAAGTAAATTACTAAACAGGCAAAAGTTCCTCTTTATTAAAAGTCTCCGGATTCATAATCCATTAATTAACAAACTTTCTCAAGTCGGGAGAGCAGATATTAGTATCAACAAATATCAAAGCAAGCAATACAAGCATGCGGAACTCATGCCGAGGTCGTACGGCCCGATCCAACAATATTTAAAATGTGCATTGTCAAGGGTCGAGCGGCCAAACCATAGATGTATCTATTACCCCGCTCGCGAATCATACATGCGACGCGGTCAAATTTAAATAAACAATCACCCTGCTCGCGTACCATACATGCGACGCAGGTACACATAGAAACACATGCTCAACAGCAAATTAAGAATTTTACGGGGAATATATATCCCATTAGAAGCCAATTCTCTTTTAATGATTCAAGGAATAAAGTTTAATCCTCTTGGAAATTTATTTACCAATTCGATAGGATTTAAGAAGTTCAACTGTCAATAAGATTGCAATTATTCCAAGTATAGCATGCCTTTTGGGTCCTAGACTACCCGGACTTACACATATTAGTAGCTACGCACGAACTCTCGTCACCTCGTGCATACGTAGCCCCCACAAATAGGAGCACATAACCAATTATTTCACATATGGGGACAATTCCCTCTTACAAGGTTAGAAAGGAGACTCACCTCGCTCCGAAGATCCATAACCGGCATTCCACGCCCTTCCGAAGACTTGAAACGATGCCAAATACTCCAAAACTAGCCAATGATTATGCAAATTTATTAATATACGATAAACTACTCATTTAATCCAATTTATAACAATTCCTAACCCCGATCAAAAAGTTGACAAAAACGCCCTCGGGCCCACATGCCCGGATTCCGAAAATTTTTGAAGATTAAGCTTACCCATGACTTCATGAACTCAAATATATGATTTTCTCTTAATTCCATGCCCAAAATCGTGGTCAAATTCCAAGGATATCAATTTTCTAGGTTTTCCCTCAAACCCCGAGTTTTCTACAAATTTCCATGTCCAAATCCGTATATAATCATGTATTTAACTCAAAACTAACATAAATTACTTACCTCATGCTTGGTGGTGAAAATGGCACCTCAAAGTTGCTCCAAATAGGCTCCAATGGAAGAAAATGGGGTTGAAATGAACCCAACCCTCGATTTAAAAGAACCTCACTGCCTCCAGCATTTCCGCATCTGCGGTCCCGCATCTGTGAGAAATGGGCCGCATCTGCAAAAATGGGCCAAAGAGCTGGGACCGCATCTGCGGTCTCCAGGCCGCATTTGCGGAGCCGCTTCTGCGGCTTGGGAGCCGCATCTGCAGTTCCTGGGTTGGCCTGCCCTGGGCCGCTTCTGCGATGGGAGGACCGCATCTGCGGTCTCGCACCTGCGGTCCACCAACCGCAGGTGCGGTTATGACAGAAGCAATAGCTTCAGCACTTCTCAAAATTTTATTTTTGATCCGTTAACCATCCGGAATCCACCCGAGGCCCCCGGGACCCCAACCAATCATGCCAACCAGTCCCAAAATACATTACGGACTTGCTCGAGGCCTCAAATCATATCAAACAACGCTAAAACCACGAATCGACCTCCAATCCAAGCTTTATGAACTTTAGAAATTTCAATCTTCTACTTTCGATGTTTAAACCTATCAAATCACGTCTGATTGACTTTAGATTTTGCGCACAAGTCATATTCGACATTACGGACCTACTCCAACTTCCGGAATCGGATTCCGACCCGGATATCAAAAAGCCCACCTCCGGTCAAACTTCTCAAAAACCTTCAAATTTCTATCTTTAGCCAAATGGCTCCAAAATGCTCCACGGAAGTCCGAATTCACTTCCGATCGCGCTCCCAACTCCAGAATCACCATACGGAGCTACTCCCAGAGTCGGAATCCCAAACGGATATCGATAACGCTGAAATGCACTTCAACCCAAACTTATGAAATTTCTTCCAAAATGTTAACTTTCACAATAGGCACCAAAACACTCCCGGGTCACCCAAAACCCGATCCGGGCATACGCCCAAGTCCGGAATCATCATACGAACCTGCTGGAACCTTCGAATCATGATTCCGATGTCGTTTACTCAAAAATCCAATCCTAGTCAATTCTCTCAACTTAAAGCTTCCGAAATGAGGATTTTCATCTCCAAGTCAACTCCGAACTTCCCGAAATTTAATTCCGACCACGCGTACAAGTTATAATACCTGAATTGAAGTTGCTCATGGCCTCGAACTGCTGAACGGCCCGCTAGGGCTCAAAATGACCGGTCGGGTCGTTACATCCTCTCCCACTTAAACATATGTTCGTCCTCGAACGTGCTAGGAACTGTGCTGGGGTTGTCTGGAATCACTGCTTAATACCTCGTGCACCTACCCGTGCTACCACAACTCAGTTGGGCACATCAGCTCGATCAAATCTAAAGATAACCTCTTTCATTTAGGAAAATAAGCCTTGGAGCCCAGTTTCAACCTCCGAAATTCTTTGCCAGGCCTGCCTTCGACATATGAACACCGAATCAATCACCACACGCTGTACCAGAACATGACTGCGCACCCTTGCTGAATTCACACCATGCACCCCATCATTCACAAGACCATAATAACACTCTCTGATCATAATAGCTGATATTTCCCGAATCTGATGCTCACAATGCACCCCATGACATATATAAGTCCTGTTCCAACTCTCGCAATGCCGCCACGACGGAAGAGATGTGTAGGAATTCATAACCAACTGCCGAATCAACGATTCATAGGGTCTATACCCTGCCAAGAACCATCACCTCTTTCTGAACCAAATAATGGCCTTTACTCTTTAATATACTTCACATATTCAGATTGCACTGATCCTAAGTCCAATGATCTCGTCTCACCCAGTACGAACTGCTCAGGCAATAGCCACCCCCGGACATGGTCAACAGTCTCATATGATACCACAACGTGCCAATAGGCTATCAATTCTAACGCGATACAATAGGAAAACGAACTCCGAAAAGGAGATCCAATTACCCCGCTCGCGAATCATACATGCGACGCGGTCAACATAATTAAACAGACACCCCGCTCGCGAATCATGCATGCGACGCGGGCGCACAGCTAATATAAGTTCCTTCCAGGAAAGGAGGAAACAAAACACATAAAACAGACACGGGGGAACTGTACTCAACGTCTCGCTGTTGCGATGTGCAACCCAATCCAAATAACGTACCCATGGCGGCGTGCCACCCGATCCACGCATAGATTTCACTTAAGGAAATATACATCGAGCTAAATTGCTCATTACAACGAAATGCCGAATATCGGTCACCAGCATGCTAAGTGCATAATACCATCCCTGGGGAGACATATAGTGCCATAGGCTACAAAACTCAAGTACCACTGGGGTGCGATATACGATCTGAACCTCAAGAGCTATTCTGCTCACATAACATCATCCCCACGCGGAAATCTCAACACATAAGCCATTTCCCAAGCCGTCTCACAACTCACACGGTGCAATGTATCATTACATGAAATAACTGATGACGGAATAACATCCGGACTACTCCTCCATAAGGAGCGCATTACTGAAATGAACACCTCTGCCTGATATAAAACTCATATTCACATTTAAATCCATCCATAGATCTCAAGCTGATTCTGATCGCACCGAACTAGGCTAATAACCTTTCAAAGGTCCATAAATACTCCCCTTTCCCTCACAACACATAAGAACAACCATCATAATCGGAGTAATACTCCACAGTCCACAACCCAAATAACCGTGTGCCCTCCAAGCATAAACCCTTAATTCAATGACATCACTACAATTTCATACTTAATTTAACTCTTCAATCAATCAAGTGGCTACATGCCACACTAATGCCACCTTTCTGTGGGCACGCTCCCACAACCTTCCGTAGCAGATAACAGATCTGTACGTCCAACTCACCGGCCGTGCTAACGCTAAAAAGCGATCAAGAATCCTTAACCAGGATGCAAAGCCTTTTTCCACAACACCGATCTCAGGTGACGCTGAGGACAATACCAACTTGCTTTAAATATCGAAACCACTTTCCTGCTCATCTGAGCTCGTGACATCCTTGGCAATACCGAACTGCAACCTTGATCCCCTCTTTGAACTCCATACCACTCACTGCACCCAACATGACCACATACAATAGAACACGATCTTTCATCATAGATCCGTAACTACAAATGAATTAACACTTTATCATATATAAAACTCTTCGCTCATCTCACTTCAGGAGAGCCATAGCAACACACAGGTGAATTCTCATAACCGTAGAATATGCAAATCCCTAAGTAGTGGTCTAAGCTACCACAGCCCTTCTGGAGTCCGCCTACGTGTAATAGGCTATAGCAGTAGGATACCTCTGAATAACATCAATTACGGCGGCCGACAAGCCTCACACGTACCGCCACAAATCACTTGCATTACTTGATCACGCTGAAGGAACTGATCACTGCCATCAGTATGCCAATTCAACTATGGCTAATCAATCTATCTTCTTCCCATTTACCCTTGATTACCTTAGAAATAATAATAACTCCATCTAACGCATAGCATACTCCACCTGCACTCATCCCGAGTGATCTTGAATCACGAGACCATGATGTCCCAAATCCCACGAACCATTTCATACCTTCCTCGTGCGCATATTCGCATCTCGACTGGTACATCCATTTTGATAATTCCTCTACGAATCCGAAGTCTTTTCTCCTTTTCTTCTCAATGCTACACTGCAAGTCAAAACATCATAGAACATTCTGAGCCTCTTCTCATAAGCTGCTTCACAAGCCCGATTCTTGAACACATTGCGGGCTTGAATCCTTAGGCACCGCATTTTTAACCTTTGAATTTTACTAGGACTGTTTTCGAGAGCCACCCGCTCTGACTTGGCCCCGAAAATAATCAACTCCATAAATCTTCCAACACACGAATACCCTCGCGGCGAAGCACCCGGCAGAATCACTTCCCTTGGAACCCACATCTATACAAGGCATAAATCCTGAATCCTTCCCCAAGTCTGAACATGGGCCAATAAGGCCAACCATAGCACACCTTTAACAATTCCCTTGCTCGAATTACCACTTATGTTCTTTTCCTATAGCTGAAATAGCCCATAAATATGCTAATAATCAGAAACCTCGCAAGTAGTTAATAAGGCAATCCTTAATCATAGGCGGTGGGACTCTCCCACTTAGCCTGAAGCCGTTATTACACAAATTCTGGAATTCACCAAGATCCTTTATCTCTTGTTGACATAACCTTGCGCAATCAACCGCCAAAATTCTCGGTACCTTTCTGTAAAACCCTCTTGTTATACTTTGAATCATCAACCACGTTCACACGACCAATCTCTTTGTTGTGTAGCCAATAGAACCCTTTGCAGAAGCTTCGCCAACCATGCGACCGCCATCCTGCTCGCTGGAGATATCCCGCCTGTGGAATCTACGTGCCGACGTTTTCCAACACTACTACACGGGGTGCAATCACCATGACATTAATGGCCCCTCCTAAGTCCAAGCTCAATCACTAGCTGTACAAGTCCATTCATCCTTCGTAGACATCAATTAGTTGTGCGGCGACATCCCTTCAACTCAAAGTTAGGTTGTATCCTCCTTCATGTCAAGCAGCTCATTTTCGTTATATCAAATCTCCTACCGCGTAATAGCCCATACTTCAAATTAATCCATAGGCCCAAATCATCAATCACTAAAATTTCCCAAATCACTCCAAACTCTCCCACTTTGGCGAAACTCACCCCTTTAGTCGACTACTCGACCTTTGCTTCTTATACCTGGCCTTCTAGAAATTTTAACCACCGCCTGATACTCCCCACATGTCCTTCCTTATCCTTTGCTGCTCAGTTGTTGCCTTAATTAGAATCTATCTTCGTGGCACTTGGACCCACAATTGCTGCTAACTTTAAACCTTTCCGAAAGTCATCTTTCTCGAACTGTCAACATTAGAAATACTGATTAAATCCTACACCACCGTACCCTGCGATATCTGACAGCCGCATCTCCAATACTATTTCACATTATCTTGTTCCAGAGGCGGATTGTAGAAGATCATAACACCGGCGAACTGAGTACATTCAAAAGGGACAACTACACCTCATCATAGAAGAAAACTCTACCACGCTCGCAAATACCAAATCTCATTACTCCATCAACCCAAATCTGCACATTCTTAGTCCGATTACCTTTCCTCCGCCAAAAGTAAAATACCAAATCTCTGAATCATGCACTCAGTAAACCTCCCTTCAAGTCATTCTCTGCCCCGACACGTAGGCAAACATCCTACCATCATATCAATACTGCGGAACAATTGTTCATAGCATCATGGAAACTTGTGCCTAGCCTCAGAGCTCTTAGAAGCACCGCTACTGAGCCGAAATGACAGAATATCCCTTCACAAGGCGGCGATAATAGCCCAGACAACTATGCAGGGAGAAATATCCCGCACCACATCGGTAGTACCATTAAAATTCTTCAATTCTCGATTTATAACCGGCGGTTCGCGTCGCGTAGAATTGAGTAAGAAGGAAACAGGGGCATAAGCCTCAGGGAATCAAATCGCACGATGAGGAATCAAGAAGGGAAGTACTCCTAACAGTCCTGCAGCCTCCCGAGATAAATACAGACGTCTTCGTACCGATCCGCGAGACTCTACTAGACTTGCTCATGACTCGTGAGACCCTAGGAACCTAGTGCTCTGATACCATGTTATCACGACCCAAATTCCACTAAAGGTCGTGATGGCGCCTGACACCACTGTCAGGCAAGCCAACCCAAAATACTTAATTAAATTCTCATTTTAATACTCTTGAAAACTATGACTTTTCTTCAAATTTACCAATTTAAGAAGATAATTGCTTCAAGTAATATTAAATAATAAGCAATTAATACAAAATACTTCATAACCATCCCAGATGTCGGTGTCACTAGTGCATGAGCAATTTCTAAGAAAAATCGAATAAATACGACAGCTGTCCGGAATACAATTGGACAAAAAATAAATAAAATCCTGAGAGAGACTATACTAGCTGTGGGCCGCCTCGAGGAAATACAGCTCACCTAGTCTCCGTGTCAACCATGTTGCTACGCCTGCTAAGACTGTGATAATATCGCAAGTTTTGGCCGACTTCGTAGCTGATTTTAGTCCCAAAATGTTTCCTTTGGCCACCAAGGAAGCAGTGATGGTGTCGAAAATGACATCAGGAGTTTGGACCTTGTTCACGGACGGAGCTTCTAACATGAAAGGGTCTGATCTCGGGGTAGTACTAATTACGCCCTCGGGAGACCTTGAGGCAGGCCATAAGAACTATTCCCTTGACTAACAATGAAGCCGAGTATGAGGCTTTGATTATAGTACTTGAACTGGCCCGGGGATTGGACTCCGAGGTCATGAAATCAAATGTGATTCCCAAGTGGTAGTAAATAAGCTATACGGGATCTTCGACACCAAAGAGGAATGCATGCAATAATATGTAGTGAAAGTCCAGACTCTTGTCGCACGGTTCAGGGAATGATCAATTACCCACATCCAAAAAGAAGAAAATGCGGAAGCAGATGCACTGGCCAATCTAGGCTCGTCCACGAAAATGAAGGGATCAGACTCCGTTACGCAGGTTATGCATTCGGTATTGGATGTAGACGATTATTATGAAGTAAACGCGACCAATATGGTCTAGGACTGGAGAAACGAGATCATCGACTATATTGAGCATGGCAAACTTCCTAAAGATCCCAAGGCATCCCCGGCACGTTACAGCTTCAAGGAAGGCTAGGTGTATAGAAAGTCTTTCCAAGGCCCGTTGGCCCGATGTTTAGGAGCCTCCGAGGCTAATTATATCATGAGAGAAGACCACGAAGAAATTTACGGGAATCATTCTGGTGCGGACTCGTTAGTGTTAAAGTTAGTTAGGGCAGGATACTACTGGCCCCGGATAGAACAAGACGCTAAGGCATTTGTTTAGAAATGCGACAAGTGTCAACGCCACGCGTCATTGGTGCATCAACCGGCAGAACTACTGCATTTGGTATTGTCGCCTTGGCCATTCATGAAATGGAGAATGAACATCGTCGGTCCGCTGCTGCCGTCTCCCGATAAGGAAAGATTTCTTTTGATTTTAAGTGATTACTTCTCTAATTGGGTTGAAGCAAGTACTTACCAGAAAATTAGCAAGCGCGAAGTGGTCGATTACTTGTGGGACAACATAATTTGCGGGTTCAAAATACTAAAGGAAATAGTCTGTGACAACGGGCCACGATTATAGGCGCAAAGGTTGCCAAATTCCTTGAAGACTTGAAAATCAAAATACTCACATCTTCGCCATACCACCCGAGCGCAAACGACCAAGCAAAATCGACCAAGAAGGTGGTCATTCAAACTCTCAAAAAGAGATTGGAAGCAGCCAAAGGCAAATGGCCCAAAGAGTTACCAAAAGTGCTATCGGCGTACCAAACGATGACCAAATCAAGCATGGGTGAGACATATTTTCTCTCGTATATAGAGCAAAAGCCCTGATCCCGGTAGAAGTGGGAGATCCTACCATGAGATACTTCTAGACAGACGAAGAAGCAAATAACGAAACATTTCTGGTTAGATTGGAGCTGCTTGACGAACGCAGGGACTTGGCGCATATAAGGATGGCAGCCCAGAAACAAAGAATGGAAAGATATTATAATAGAAGAGCCAATCTCCATTATATCAAAGTGGGAGACTTGGTTTTAAGAAAAGTGACTCAAAACACCCGAGAGCTCAAGGCAGGGAAGCTGGGTCCAACGCGGAAAGGCCTGGAAAGGATCATATGAATTGGAAAATCAAGACAGAGTAAAATTGTTGAGCAACTGGAATGTGGCACACTCAAAGGTACTATTGCTGATGGGCACCGCGTATACTGAAAGTATATGCTGCACTTTTTTCCTTTCGTCCAGTTTTTGTCCCAATTGGGTTTCTCTAGCAAGGTTTTTAACGAGGCGGCAATGGAAAGTATACTACGAAGGAAACGCCATCAGCAGAAATAAGATCTTTAAACGACAAGGCATGGAAATGACAAGCTACTAGGGGATGGTTAGATATTCTTTAGCTATATAGCAAAGTTCCTAATGAGAAACAAAGCTTGCTAACCAAAAGCTATCCGACCGATCACGAGTGTCCCTTCACTACAAGCTACTGGGGTGGTTAGATAATCTTTGGCTCTATAACAAAGTTCCGAACGGGAAATGAAACTTGCTATCGGACCAAAGATTATCCAGCCATTCACTAGTGGAATCATTAAAGGAACAAGACTTCTAGTGTTCCAATTCGCATTCTTCGCATTCGAACACTGGGGTAAATGATATGAGAATACGGCAACACTAGCGGGGAATGATATGAGAATACGGCAACCTGACTGCCACATAAACCGAGACTACAAAAACTGGGAACAAATATGTATCATCGGGACCTGGGACTGTGCGTCCAGCCCCATAGAAACAAGTTATACAAATTAGCCACAAGTAATGGCAATTTCTTTTCAGCACAACGAATGCTCATGTACTTTTGAAAATGGAAAGAATAAAGTAAAGTCCTTTAATTTTTATCTTGTTTCTTGTCCAAACGATGAATTAATTTTATCATTTGAAAGTTAATCAAGTACTTCAAATACTAGTGCCAGAATGAATAGGAGACATTCTCTTCAAGAGCACGTAAACATAAGAGGGCCCTCTCTTATGAAACCCTCACAGTAAAGGGTTGGTTTTGGAAGAATTTATGGCCGAAAATCAAATACTATCCGGGGAAAATGCACTAGAAGCCTTGCACAAGTCGACACAAAAAAGTAAAATCTCCACAATGCTTAAACAAAAAAGCACTTTTATATAACAAATGTGCCAAGCAGCACAAGTACAAACGTATGAAAAGAAAAGCAAAGGGAAAAGAAAAAAACTAAACTACTTCGTCCCCAGAACTTGGGGGAAGAGGAGTGTCTGCACCACCGGGAGAAGTAGGCGGATCTGCTGCCGGCTCAGGATCTTGGCCTCCATCATCATCCCCTTCAAGTTCTTCCTCAGTTCCCGAGAACTCGGAACCAGAACCAGAAGAGTCAGTTGCATCGGGTCGAATTGGGAGGCTCTTTTGGTAGTTGACTCCAGCTCACGGGCCTTGGCGTTCTTGGCATCAAAATCAATGACGCCTGCTTTAGCCTCTTCCAAGGTTTTTCTCCTCACGCTATACATAGAATGTGTTTTTTCAACAATAAGGGAATCCGCTCGGTGCTGGAGTTTTGACTTAAGCTGATCAACCTTGGTCGAAAGCCTATTCCGCTCGGATTTTGTGGTCTGAAGATTGAGATCGAGGTCACAAAGAGTGGAGATATTAAACTTATTGTGCTCCATGACCCTCTTATGATTCTCTTCCATCTGGGCACGCTTCTACTCAGCAGCAGCACCCTCTTCAGCTTTGGAGTTCAAGGATGTCTCCAAATTATTGAATCTCTCAGTAGAGGAAGCCTCGCGTTCGGCAGCAGCAAGAAAAATATTTTGGACCTTAGACCATTTAGCCTTGGCCTCTTGAAATTGTACATTTAACAGGGCGGTCTCTTGTCTAAGGGCCATCACCTCCTGCTCGCTCTGCTGCAACTAAGCGTCTAACTCACTGGCTTCGGCAGCTTGTGCCTCCAGTGCCGGGAGACAAGTAGCAATTTGGTCCCGCTCGGCCAATAGTTGATCCCACTCGGACATGAGTTTTTCTTTATCGAGGATCAACTTCTGATGGCCCTCGAAAGCAAGGAAGTTAGCCTACAAAGCAAAAACTCGAATTAGAAATCCGATCATTACAAGACAAGAAGAACAAATATCATATTGTTGCTGCGTTGTGCATGGAATTGTTTATCATACACTCCCCCGAAAGAGAGTTTATTTTCTTCTTATCTTTCTCCGAAGCCAGCGACTTCAGGTAATTGGCGAGTTCCACCGGCCGACACAGAAGATAGCACTCGATAGAGACCGAGATGGAGACGCTCATCCTCCTCTAGGGATCTGCAGAAGGGGGGAGAATAGTTATGCCCCAAATTCCCATGGTCTGGGGACTGGGGAGGGGGGACATCCTTCTCCCGAGTGTCTGCGGCCGAAGGGGGTGATGTAGCAGTTGCTGGTGACGAAGATATGACCGGCGTAGAAGGAGATGAAGCTGATGGTGGTTTGGGATGAGAAGCAGTTGCGGCAAAGGCAATGCTGGTTGTAGGTTGCTCATCAATCAAAGACGGAAGACGCCTGGTACTCAGCCTCAAAGTACTGGGAGCAGCGACTGGGTCTCGGAAGCGAGAATTGGCATCCTCCACTATATCACACTCTCCCAGAGCGCTTGGACGTCGTCCTCGGTTGGTGTTATTAGCTCTTCAGATTGAGCATTTTTTTGAGCTGGTGAGGGTCGTTGTATCCTCTGTAGGGAAGCCCCTTCATCACTAGCTTCCACATCATCATCAATCACCATAGTGACTGCGGCTAGCTCGGGCGCGTCGCTCTTCACCTTTTTACTTTTGCCCTCGGCCGAGGAGGAGCGTTGCCTTTTTGGTTTCTTGTTCTCCGTTCGGGGACTCTGAGAGGAAGCACCTGCACCAGAAGCGGATCCCATGGCGCCTATTCGGGTAAAGGCCTCCTTCAGCAACCTCGTAGCCTCTATGGTATCAGCCAAAACATCCTCATCGGGGACGGTAACAGAGCCCTGCGAAAGACCTGAATTCAATGGGAAAAGAAGTTAACTAATTTTCTTATACATGACGTAAAAACAAAATCACTTTTGAGAATCAACTTACCATGATTTTTGGCCTTCCACCTGTATTTGAGGGTCAAATCTTACCATCGGCGGGTCTCAGGCGTGGTAATATCCAAAATCTTCTGGACCCACTGGTCCAATCCTTCAACCCTTGGTGGTGTCCACCAAGTTGCTGAAATAATGAAAAAAGAAGGATCAGTAACAGCATGAAACGGCCTTTTATTCAGAGAAAAGACAGACATTGAACTTACGTGTACGAGTCCATGACTCAGGGAAAGATGGAGTCGTGGTCAGGATGATATCCCTAGTGACAACAACAATGAAGCGTTCCGTCCATCCACGGTCGTTGTCATCATCCATGCTAGTGATCAAAGCATGGTGGTCACGTTTGATGAAATTTATTACTCCCCCACAGAAAATATTGGGGGAGTAAATATTCATTATGCGAGCCAAGGAGAGCTCTTTTCCCGTCTCCCCGTATAGCCACCGTAGACAGGCTAACATTCGCCACACAGAGGGGTTCACTCGTGTCAAGAAGACTTGATACCGTTGGCAGAACTTCATGTTCACGGGGTCAAGTCCCCCGCTCAATGAGAATGGGCCCAAAGTGAAGGAGTATGTGTAAACGTACGTAAAACCCTTCTCAGGGAAGGTTACTCGCTCCGCCAGATCGGGAGCGATGATGTTCGGGTCAATGGAAACCACAGTCCTCCTTAACGGCAGTAATGCTAGAAAGACTGATGGAAGAAGGGTACACACCAATAGCCCATGTACGAGAGTTGGTAGAAGGGAACTTCTCTTTAAAATCCTTGGTTGTACTGAGCCTTCTAGAAATGATGGTACTCACCGTAGGAGGGGTAGCATCATCACTGCTCTCTTTGTTTTTTAAGGAGCTTGAGTTCTTGGAGGAGGAGGCCATGGTTAGCAGAAGATAGTAAGATTTCTTCGATGAAGAAGGTTGAAGAACATTAAAAGCAAGACAGAGTTGAATGCAAAGGAGTTGAGAGAGTTTTGAAAAACTCTTAAGTGTAAAAGAAGAAGAATGAGGCGTATAAGTAAAGGAATAGGAGGTTAAAATCGTGGCCATAATTACCTCGAGAACCGGCAAAAATATTGCTAAATCATAGAGTGACGCGTGTTCAGGGCATTAAATGCAGAGAGACGTGCGTCTAATCAAGCGTCAGCAACATTTCAGAGGAGATCAAAAAATTTCCCGCCAAGAAAGGTATCAACTTCCCGATGACACAAATATGTGACACCGGAAAGCAGGGGGACTATCTATATAGGGTAAAATCGTCATATTATTTACTCGAATAATAGAGCGACACGTGGAACTGGAGGCAGACGGAAAACGAGGCAAGTAGAAACCAAGACCGGGGGCAGCATCTTCGGTTGGCAACGGGAAGACCCCGGGGGGAATATTACTATTGAAGACAAACGAATGTTTGCTACCCGATAACATTCAATGAAGAATATTCTGCAGTATTAAATACACGATCCGTTATAGAGAATTTCGGCATTCATAGCATGTCGTTATACATTCATCAGTGACCCCCCATAATTGTCATTTAAGAGAGGCTTGATCCTTGGACCTTGTTTCTAGGTGCAACCATAAATAGTGACTTCAACAGTCATTGTAAAGGACACGAAACTTATGCTACATATTATTCTAAGCTTAATAAAACTTTATTTCTCGTCTATTGATATTCTTATTCAGAAGCTCTGCCCCCGGAACCAAGCTACTTGTTGTCTTATCTCGATTTCAACACTAAGTCTTGTATTTAATTTAATTAATTAATTATTTTGGTATCAAATCGATTCGTTTGTCTATAAACCACGTACAAATTCAACTATACCGTTTTACGGGTAAACAGAATCATTATCTCCAAACTACCAATAAGAGTTCTCAACAAATCACGATTATGAATAATATATGTTTTGGCTTGTTTCGAAAATAACACTTTCATTTGTCGATGATTAGAAATACCTTCCAAATTATTGAGGCACGTGTGTCATATGATTGACATTACTATTTTATTGTGGCCAATCACATGAACCCCTCTAAAGTTGCCTTCCACAAAGCTTTCTTACTGTTAACTTTGTAAAAAAAATCTCCCTTTTAAAATTTTCACGACCAAACCTGAACCTTTTCGTGTCAATTGACATATCCTGCCCCTTCATCTGATGATCAGTACAATTAAAACCATCTTTATTTTTACAGGTTTTTATTAATTACATGCAAAAAAACTACTAATTAATACAGAATGAAATAGAAGAAAATGAAGCTCTCAAAAATCATAAGTATCCTTTGAACGTTTAAAGCTTATGAAATAAAAGATTTTATTACTATTTTTTCTACGAATAATGTCTTCCCAACTCAGGTTAAGTAAAAGGAGTTTAGTATCCAATATATTAAAAAAAGAAAAAAGATTCTGTAATTACCCAAAAGTGATTTTAAAGAATATGAGGGACATAAAGTCATAAACTGTTACAAATTAAAAGCCCACTAATAAAAGAACAGCGAAACTCGTAAATATAGCACGGTCTAACCAGTTTTCGGACTGATCATTCAAAAATAGCCAGCGTTTACCAAGTCAATGAAAAATAGCTACTATTTTACTGCAACAGAGATCGGTCCAGCATAATATACTGGAGTTCGGTGCACCTGCGTATGAACTTCCAGCATATTATGCTGGAACTCCAACACACGGAAAGTTCCAGCATAATATACTGGAGATTCGAACACTTGTGTATGAACTTCCAGCATATTATACTGGACCGGTATACTTTGCTGGAACTCCAGTATATTATGCTGGAGTTCTAGTGTACTTATGCTAGAACTCCATCATATTATGCTGGAGTTCCAGCATACTTATCCTGGAACTCCAGTATAATATGCTGGAGTTCAAGTATATTTAGGCTGGAACTCCAGCATAATATACTGGCGTATTTTTCGGGTTTTGAACAGTGTTTTCGCTCAGATTTATCTTTACATTAAAAGTGGCTAGATTTCGATTATTTTTGAAACTGGGCTATTTTTGAATGACCACGTGAAAAGTGGCTAGATTTTCCAAGTCCGAACACCAAAATCTTTCCTTGCTATAGAATGGGGTAAAGGCTAAAGAGGATTAATGGCAATCGGGCTTTTGAATTGCTGCTAGGCTGCAACCCTCGCTTATTCTAAAAACGTAAATGTTCTATTGTCAACTCATATGTTTCTTCACATTTCCCCTCCCATTCTCTTGCTCTAATTAATCATTGAAAGCAATTCTCACTGGTCCAAGAATCGGTAAAACAAATAGTCTGAGTTACAATTACTAATTGAAAAATAACTATAGTTTTGAAAGTAATTCATGTTTAGCCACTTTTTCATGTGAAAATAAAAACATCCTTAAAATTTTGGAAAATTCCAGCATAATATGCTGGAGTTCGAATTTATTTACATATGTGCTTCCAGCATAATGTGTTGGAATTTCATAATGTATTGGACTTCTAACATAATATGAGGGAAGTTTATATGCTCCTCCATAATCTAGCATATTATGCTGGAACTTTTCGTGTGCTGGAGTCTCAATATAATATGCTGAAAGTTTATATGCAAGAGCTCCATAATATGTTGGAACTTTTCATGTTTTAGCAAAATACTACTAGTAGCTATTTTCAATGACTTTACAAATGCAGACTATTTTTCAATTAGAAATCCGAAAACTGATTAGCCCGTGCTATTTTCACTATTTAAAGACGAGCCCCTAATAGGGCTATCCTGTCTATCCCCGTGATTTTTAAAAATAGCCAAATTTACAACTGGTCGTTCAAAAATAGCCCAATTTCAAAAGTAATCGAAATTTAGCCACTTTTTATTTAAAGATAAATCTGAGCAAAAACACTGTTCAAAACCCGAAAAATACTCCAGTATATTATGCTGGAGTTTAAGCATAAGTATACTTGAACTCCAGCATATTATACTGGAGTTCCAAGATAGTATGCTGGAACTCCAACATAATATGATGGAGTTCCAGCATAAATACACTCGAACTCCATCATAATATACTGGAGTTCCAGCAAGTACAATGGTCCAGTATAATATACTGGAGTTTGGAGCACCAGTGCTCCAGTCTCCGGTATATTATACTGGAGCCAGCAAAGTATACCGGTCCAGCATAATATGCTGGAGTTCATACACAAGTGCACCGAACTCCAGTATATTATGCTGGACCCGTCTCTATTGCAGCAAAATGGTGGCTATTTTTCATTGACTTGGTAAACGCTGATTATTTTTGATTGACCAATCCGAAAACTGGCTATATCGTGAAATTTTGGCAACTTTGGACTGAGTCAAATCAGATCAAGTCCAGTAACCACAGAGACTTGGAGGCCCATGGGCCAGTCCTCGATACGTGAGCCTTTCCTAACGGCAGAAGAGATGGCGTCTCCATTTTCTCTCGCCATCACTTTCCCATCGACTCAATACTGACCGAGCTGAACATTCCACCAAAAACCTAAGCGCTTCTATTTTATTGGTCAAAGCTTGGCCCATCGGCCGCCGTCGCAGCTGAATCCAGCAATGGCCGAAGTCAATACCTCAAATGCTCCATCCTTATCTGAGGTAATTAGCAAAATGCTAATCCAATTTTCAGTTTTCTGTTTGGTTTGCGCTTTGTGTTCATACGATGTTCAATTTTATCTATCTTTGTTCATAAATTTTTACTTTTGAAATACTTGTGATCCATTTGAAGTTTTGAATCTGGATATCTTGATCTGTAATTTTGTTCCAGTTCTGAGACTGAGAATTTATTTATTTATTTATTTATTTACTGAATAATGACATTTAGTTTTAGAAAGAGAAAATAAGAACTAGTTCTGATTTCAAAGAGATTCATTTTATAGTGATTTGCTTGAGTCTTTTCTTATCTAGATTTTGATTTACATGAGCAGTTGACGGAGAACTTCCCAATTATCAACTTGGATAAACTAAATGGTGCTGAGAGAGCTGTCACCATGGGAATGATTAGAGATACACTCAAAAACTTCATTCTGCATAACTCAAAATACTCTTTCAAAGAACCTAAAAAAAAGTCCTCCCTCTCTCCGGCTCTTTCCGGACCTTTCGCCCATTAGTGCAGCAGAAAATGACCTTTTCACTCAATACAGTGTCTCCTTTTTCTTTTTGTTGAAGTAAGGTGTTATATTACTGGCATCAAGAAGATGCAAAAGAAAACAAAAGAAGTTGGATTAGCTCCTATTACTAAAATCTCCTATGTCCATTACAGAGTCTCCTTTTTCAGACTATGCTTTATGCTTTATGAACGAGTATATCTTGACAATTAGAGTTATTTTTTAAAATTTCTAGGGCAAACACCATTGTTATAAAAGAAAAAAGAAATCCATTCAAAAGATAGGCAATAAACTACTAAATATTTAAAATTTCCATAAGTCATGTCATGTTTAAATGTTAAGAAGATTAAAAAGTAAAGATTTTGCTTACTGGGTCCTTTCTTAGACAGTTTATACCAAATCTCATCCTAAAATATCCAATTTTTTATGAAACTTAATATCGGATTTGAAAAGTCTGAATTGGTTAACTGGTATTAACAACTTCAGGTATATGCAAGCAAACATTAATGCTAGAGTTATGCGTTTCTCCATATTTGTAGCTTGTGTTAAAAATACAACAATAGCAAGAATAAACTTAATTAACTGAATAAGTTGAGAAAATTTAGAAAATAAATCTAATTGTCAAGATACTCGTTCATAAAGCATATTTAGGAAAAGGAAACACTTTATTGAGCAAAAAGCTTCTTTTCTGCTGCACTAACTGACAAAAGGTAGAGGGAAGATCTTGAGAGAGGAAGGACTTTTTCAGAGGTTCTTTGAAAGGGTGTTGTGAGTTATGCAGAACGAGGCTTTGAGTGTATCTCTAATCATTCCTATGGTGGAAGCTCTCTCAGCGCATTTAGTTTTTCCAAGTTGATAATCGGGAAGTTCTCCATCTTTCTTGCAGAATGAAGAATGTGTTTTTGAGAGTAAAGAAATGTGTTTTTGAGTATATAGTGTGTGAATAACAAGATCGAAGATGAATGTGAGTTTTTATGTCAAAAGATTGACGCTTTCTTGGGTATTTACACGATCAGTTGATGGAATTTGAGGTTCATCTAGTGAGCGAGAAAACGAAGGTAAAGAGAGGAAAGCCAAGTAGTTTATATCCTAAGTGTGTGGGGTTTATGAGAAAACTATATGCTTTGTTCATTTCTAGAGAGAATAGCCAAGTGAACATGTGCAAAGAAAAGTGAATTTCCATAAAATGGTTGTCAATTGGAAAGGTGTAAGGAGTTAACATCTGTTTGTAACCAATTTATTTGAGCATATCATAAGTTAACATTACTATTAATAAAGAAACTATGAAACAAATCTTTACTAAAATGTGAATGTGTTTACTTTTTCTTACAGTTTCTTCACAAAAGAAAATAAGTTTCAAAGCAATTGAATTATTAAACTCATCCTGAAGTAAAGCATTACTGAACATATACTATTACGCTTAAGTTAAGGGAAGTTCAACTTTATCAACCCTTGGTCCCTGGCTAGGGCGGCCTTGCTCGATCTAGTTTTGCAAAGAGGTACCCGTTGCTTGGTGCTATCATAAACATAATATTTACTGCAAGAATGTTGCACTTTAAAGTAAATAAATAAACGATACCATAATTTGCAGTTCAGAAGAATGAAAATTCGTCGAGCATTTCCATGTGTAATCCAGCTTTATTTTGTCAAAGCTCAAGAGTTCCTGTAGATTCTTCTGCAGATCAATTGGATAACCTAGATCAGCATTTTAATCTGGGGTAGAGCTACTTGATAATGCATTTATCAATATAAAGTAAAAGCGAAAAGCTAAGTTGCTCGGACGCAGGTGCGAGTATCCGATACAGGGACGGATCCGAGTATCAGATTCGGCAAAATCTAAAGTTTAAGATTCGGGGGTGCAGATCCGGATATGGATACGGGTGTGGGGATTCGGCTAATAAAAAATAGAGCTATAAAAATATTGTAAATTTTGAGAGATATTCTGTGAAAAACGTACATGAATATTGTAGAATTCAATCTTTCATTCTCCAAGATGGACATTATTCTTTCATTCTCCTAAATCTGTTTTATTTTTGATTTTGAGAAATCAAAATCTTAATTTTTCTCCCAAATTTGTCGATGGACTCCGGTCAAAGTGTCCAAAGTCAGTTGACCGAATCCGGGACGTATCCCGTCCCAGTCTCGTATCGGGACGGGGACGGCACCAAAATCGAAGAGTCCGCGCAACTTGGGCGAAAAGGCAAAGCCTTCCGAGGCCTTAAGCGAGTAGGAAGAAGGGAAGCACATTCGTCTTAAAAGCGTACAACGTACACCTAGACTGTGGAAGTTTGTAGTTATAACATCATAATTGCAACATCCAATATACAACATTCATATTAATCCCGGCATTTATCCAAAAACAAAAAAAAAAGTAATCCTAACAATAGGGAATCTTAGTCGTGAGTTGGTTGACTTCCTGAACTTTCACCTTGGTGGGAGGGTTCAATTCCCCATGCGAGAAGTAATTTCATATCCCTATAATAAATAAATAAATAAAAAGAAATCCAACAACTGAAATTAGATACTATTCCGAAGTAATTTCAACAAGCCCATGGAAGGATTGCTTCGATCACAAAATTATATTCAATCTTATTAATGAGCAATAAAAATGACTACTTTGCGGTGATATATGTAAGCAATAGAATAAATCATACACAACATTCAATTTTCTGATCAATAACTTCAATCACAAAATTGTTTCATTTTTATTACTCCCTCCGTTTCAATTTATGTGAGCCCATTTAACTGGGCACGGAGCTTAAGAAAAGAGAGAAGACTTTTGAACTTGTGGTGTAAAATGAGATACATATATTTTGTGTGGCTATTAATCATTGCATAAAGGTAAATTTTTACTAATATAGAAAGAAGTCATTCTTTTTGGCACAGACTAAAAAGGAAATTGGTTCACATAAATTGAAACGGAGGGAGTATTTAATAAGCTATAAAAATATTTAATTTGCAGCATTCAATTGTATATTTATTTGTTTTAGGCGATTTATGGATAATTTAGCTTTAGTTTGAGTTATTCTTATTATTTTCCTAACAATCGATCTATAAATCAAGAATTTGAAGAATAGAGAACAAGATAGGAATGGAGAAAAGGAGAAGAAAAAAGGCTAAGATAAGCCCAAAAGCTAATGTAATAGATGAACAAGAAGCACTACTGAAGTATACCAAGAGAGAAGGAGAAGAAGAACAAGAAGAACCGAAGCGTACCAAGAGAGAAGAAAGGACAACAAGGAGAACTGAAGCTTGCTAGAGAAGAGTCCCAGTACACAAATAGCAAAAGAACTCATCTTTTGTCGATTTTTTCTCCTTTTTCTTCATCGTTTAACTTAGATTCAAAGAAGCGACTACTTCTCCCTTGGTTCCCTTAGTGCCTCTCCCTCCGAAGTGCAAACAATCCTCCCCACCCCACCCCACCCCCTCACGTCATTGTTTTGTTGGAGCAGTCACTTTCGAATTGATCATCGATAGAGAAATGTGTTTTAACATCTTTTCTTCACCTAGTTGTAAGCTTGTAACTTATTTAACTCTTCCACTTTGACATGTTTCTCTAGAATTTAATGTTATTTTTCATTGAGATTTTCGTCGCCTTTGATAAAGTTTTTTGCTGCAAATGACAAACTTTGTCCTGTTCCTGGATTTGCAGCAATACTTGCTGAAAGCGCAGGAAGAGAAATCCCCTGAGGCAGCAAAACCAGTGGAAGAAACTGAGGTTAAGACCCCTTCAGCTGCTCCAACTGAAGAAGTGATTTCCAAAAGTGAGGAAGATCCAGTGGTTGAGAGCACCGAAGTTGCCCCTGCACCTGAGGAAAATAGTGAAGCTGCAGCTGAAGCCTCTCCAGCTGTCGAGGCTTCCAGTGATGAAAGCAGTGAAAGTACTGAAGATGAGGCCTCGGGAAATGAGGAATCTGCTGTTGAAACCCCTGAGATTAAGGTTAGATCTGTTACCATCAATGTTGACTCCTTTTACTAGTGCTGATATGCATTGACCGTTCTGTTGTTTATGTTATGATCGGCAATCAGCTTGAGACAGCACCTGCTGACTTCCGCTTCCCCACTACAAATCAGACAAGGCACTGCTTTACCAGATATGTTGAATATCATCGGTCAGTAAACACAGCTATACTAGCCATTCCTCCTTTTCTGTTTCTTTCGGTTTGTCTTGTATTTTAAATCATTTGGAGTAATAAAGTTTCGTTTATGTACCATTGGTTTGTTTTTCAGTTGTGTAGCTGCAAAGGGTGAAGGTGCACCTGAGTGTGACAAGTTTGCCAAGTACTACCGTTCCCTTTGCCCGGGTGAATGGGTATGTTTGTTTTATAGCTTTGGATCTTCATATTTATATGCTTTTGGTAGTATGCTAAATCATCTTGATTCCCGTGTTTAACTAATCTTTGGGCAAATATGGGATGAATTATGTATTAGGAGTCTACTAATGAGACAGAATTCCCATTGAGCAGTGGATGGACAGATTTAGACTTCAATGTGGATTTTGACCCTATGAAATTGGAACTGTTAGAACTTTAAATCACTAAGGTGGTCCTTTGGTTCATGAACATGTAATGTTGGAATTGTAATACAGAACTTAATTATCATAATTTCTGGATGGGAAGAGGGGGGGGGGGGGGGCGATGGTGAGGCTTTGATTGAGATCTCGTGAATTATAGACAACAAAACAAGTGAGTCGAGGGAAGAAAGGATTGGTTGACGCTTGTCACAGGCAGTTGGAAAAAGCCAAATATGGGAGGGATGGAGAGAGAGAAGGGTAGAAGGGAGTTAGAGACCTGCTCTCATTATCCTGCATTAAAGAGGAAGATGGATACTTTTCTGTCTTTGATATATAGGAGAGCCGAGCTGTCCCAAATCTGGGGGCATGAATCTTGGGCAGTATTTCATATCAGAATGAAATGGGAACATGCATCCATTGACATTTGAGTTTGCCTTTTTCAAACTTTTTGCTGAAACTGTAGGAGAAGACTTGTGCTTGCGGATTTAAATCCCTAGGGCCATCCTAGGAGGCCCAAGACGTTATCCTATTTAACTGAATTAGGAAGCAATCAGGTAGTAAGCCTGCCACCAGGATGACATCCTAACCCCAGCCCTGCATTCCAATTTGGATTTTACAGAACTTTCTGCATAACACGCTTTCATATAAAATTGTCTTGATTATATGTACACTCTGGAAGGTGGTGGTGGAAGTTATGAATTAAACGGTGAAGTAGTGGCTTTCTGGTGTGTATGGCTGGAGCATTGTTATCAGCAATGTGGTAGTCATGAAATTACTAGGAGAACTTGGCATTGGTCTTGATATGCCCTTGATGCTAGCTTGGTTGAGGGTTCTAGCATAGCAGTGTAGTAATCCAGTTTCCTGGTGGAGTTACCGTGAGTGAAGTTAGCAATTTAAGTATACTCCGGGTAGTGATTGTGGTGGACATGGCTGAGATGTGCAGTATCGAGAGTTTACTGCTATGATCCCTAGTACTAATCGTGTAAGTCAGATGTAGCCAGTATTGAATGATCAAATGCTTGAGTGAGGATATCTTCTTGTGGAGCATAGCAATTTTAGTCGGCCTAATACAAGATTAAACTAAAATATTACCCAATAAGGACTATCTGAAGCAAGACCTTGTCATTTGTTAGATAGTTTTTCTGGCCAACACGTGATATCTTCTTAACTCATAAACTTTTAGCTCTGGTGGTAATTCTATTTTATGGGCCCTTACAATCTCATGTTGTCAGCTTCATGTGTTCTTTGTTGCTTTTGATAATGGCTGCAGATTGACAGATGGAATGAGCAGAGAGAGAATGGCACCTTTCCCGGACCACTGTAAATCGTGGTGCCTAATTGTTCTCGTCCTTGCTGCATCTGAATTCTCAAATGAATGGGGACTCCATTTCTGTTATCAATAAATTTTGCCGTGCTTATTGTCACTAGCTCAAGCCTTCAATGAGTTCACTGCTACAAAAAGTTGTTTCGCATAATCACTTATTGAGTTTTCTTCCTAAATACAATTTCACACATCAATCTCTTGTAGTTTACTTGTGATGAATCATCTACTGTTCACATTATAAACGATTCGGAAGATGACTGATATCACACACAAATAATGCTTAATTTTCCATCCCTCTATTTAGCTCCTTTCACATGGCATGTGTCAGGGGGCATTTTTGGTCAGCCCAAAGTCACACCCGCGCGGCAGTCAAGTTCCGCACTTGACTCAGCCTTCCTTAACACTTAGCCAATTTTCAGCAAGTTTGGCTTAAACGAAATTTAGGCAACAGTCAGAAATTTAAGAACACAAAGCAACTACGGGAAAATTCCCAACCTTTGCATTAATTTAGAAAATATACAAAGGACCCTCACTTGCTATGAACACAGTCCGCTCACAGCCCACTTTTGGCAAGAACACAAGTCGTTCTTGGCCAACACTAAGACCTGCCCAAGCCTAGCCTTAGTCCCCTTTGAAACACTTTGAAACCCTCACGTTTCACTCTTGTTTCCCACTAATAATTTCACACGAAATTACCCACATAAATCTGACCAAGTCCCAAAGGCCCTATTTATAGAATATAGGCAGCCCTTAGACTTGACAGCACAATGACACTTGTCATCTACAACTTTTGCCACTTGTCGGGCTGAGTTTAAATCTGTTCCTAACATGTAGCTGACATCCCCAACTACTTAGGACACAATATACACGAAATGGATAATGGTACAAGCATGATCTGATCATGGGACAAAGAGGTTATGACAAGGTAACCGCCAAAACTGCTTTTCATGTGCATTGCATGTGTCATCTTCACTTGGCCAGCTGAATTTCGCCCAAGGCTTGCTTTGTGCCAAGCCTTAGCTCAATTTGACATTGCTCCGCGCCAATGTCTTGCCCGCAACCCGCTGCCATGATTTTCCCGCACACGCCCGGCGCCGCTGCCGCCGCGCACTGCCTTGGCCTAGTTTTCTACCTTGTCCATGTCAACCTTCATTTCCCTCGTGCCATTGCTTGTATTTTTCTTCACATAGCCTTGCCTTAGCTATTGAAAGCCTTTGCCATCATCTTGTCTTCCCGCTTTGCCTTAGCTTAGCCCGCACATAGCTGCCACAACCCAAAAGTGCCATGTCTCCGACTTTGGCGCGCATGCCGTGCCATGCCGCCCTAACATTGCCCATGCTGCCTCATCAAGCCTTTGCCAAGCGCGCCTTGCCTGTCCCAAGGCCTTGGCCAATACTTGCCCACAACAGCCCTCAATGCCAATGTCATGTCCGTCGCCCACATGATCGTTTTACCCGCACCTAGGCCATTGACAAGGCCATCACGCCCAAATCCTTGCCACGCCTGATGACAAAGAGTTAGGGTCTAACAAACCACCCGCACCCTTGTTACAATCGACGTCCTCGTCGAGCCAACTCAGTTAATCAACCCCAAGGGGTTGTTGAAAAACAACGCCCCGGGTGCTCCATTCACATCTGCCACTATGGCATTTGCCTCCGCCACTTGTTCCTGTTTTTTCGCAGCTAGCATTGCGTTCACCCTAGCCTGCACCGGACAGTCCTTCTTCAAGTGCGGTCCACCACAAGTAAAGCAGCCTTTGAATTTGACGCTCCTTTCCTTGACATTGTGAATTTCCTGTCTCACAATCTTAACAAGTCCCTCATTTTCAACAGCTTGGCCCTTCCCGTTTTTCTTCCATTCCTTTGCTTTGTCTTTCCGGTCAGACTTTGAATGCGAAGTTTCAGCAGGTTCATCACCTATGTTTAGGTCCACCAACGCATCTGCCGCTGCAATGGCAGCTTTGAACATTCTGCCTTCTCAACTCCAATTGCCCCCAGCCCTTCAAACCACTCATGAAGTAATGCAGCTTGTCTTCCTCTGCCATATTACTTACATTCAGCATCAAGGACGAAAATTCCTTGACATACTCCCTCACCGTGCCACTTTGTTTTAAGCGACGCAGTCCATCTCGTGCAACCCACGACGAGTTAGTTGGAAGGAATTGGGATTTTAATTCCTTCTTCAGCATCTCCCAAGTTTCAATCTTGGGCAGTCCAGCACTTTCCCCATCCGCAACTCGTGTACGCCACCACACCTTTGCATCATCAGTCAAATACATTGGTGTGATCACCACCTTTTCATCATCCGGCACACGAGCAGCTTGGAAATACTGCTCCATATCCCACAAGAAATTTTCCAATTCTTTGGCACTTCTAGCACCACCATAAGCCTTTGGCTCCGGAATCCTCAACTTAGTGCGTTCATCACTTCTAGGGGCAGAATTTTGCAATGCCCTTCGAAGTTCAGCCACTTCCTCACGTAGTTCTTCTTTCTCTTGGCGTACCAAGGCCATTTCTGCCAGCGTAGTCTCATGTCTCGCTGCATAGTCTGCCTCCAAACGTGCCATTCTAGCAAGAACAGAAGAATCGCCACCAACTTCAAGAGCCTGCCCAACCAGTGCTTCCAACTGCTCAACCCTTTGACGCAGTTCAGCATTTGTGCCACCAGCCATGTTCTCAAATAGCACCACGAAATCTGCCACCGGTCGTCTTGCCACTGCCACGAACCTGCTCCGCTCTGATACCAATTGTCACGGGGGCATTTTTGGTCAGCCCAAAGTCACACCCGCGCGGCAGTCAAGTTCCGCACTTGACTCAGCCTTCCTTAACACTTAGCCAATTTTCAGCAAGTTTGGCTTAAACGAAATTTAGGCAACAATCAGAAATTTAAGAACACAAAGCAACTACGGGAAAATTCCCAACCTTTGCATTAATTTAGAAAATATACAAAGGACCCTCACTTGCTATGAACACAGTCCGCTCACAGCCCACTTTTGGCAAGAACACAAGTCGTTCTTGGCCAACACTAAGACCTGCCCAAGCCTAGCCTTAGTCCCCTTTGAAACACTTTGAAACCCTCATGTTTCACTCTTGTTTCCCACTAATAATTTCACACGAAATTACCCACATAAATCTGACCAAGTCCCAAAGGCCCTATTTATAGAATATAGGCAGCCCTTAGACTTGACAGCACAATGACACTTGTCGTCTACAGCTTTTGCCACTTGTCGGGCTAAGTTTAAATATGTTCCTAACATGTAGTTGACATCCAACGTCCAACTCAACTTACGACACATAGGCGGCTAAACGAAGGTACAAGCATGATCTGATCATGGGACAAAGAGGTTATGACAAGGTAACCGCCAAAACTGCTTTTCATGTGCATTGCATGTGCCATCTTCACTTGGCCAGCTGAATTTCGCCCAAGGCTTGCTTTGTGCCAAGCCTTAGCTCAATTTGACATTGCTCCGCGCCAATGTCTTTCCCGTAACCCGCTGCCATGATTTTCCCGCACACGCCCGGCGCCGCTGTCGCCTGCGCACTGCCTTGGCTTAGTTTTCTGCCTTGTCCATGTCAACCTTCATTTCCCTCGTGCCATTGCTTGTATTTTCCTTCACATAGCCTTGCCTTAGCTATTGAAAGCCTTTGCCATCATCCTGCCTTCCCGCTTTGCCTTAGCTTAGCCCGCACATAGCTGCCACAACCCAAAAGTGCCATGTCTCCGACTTTGGCGCGCATGCCGTGCCATGCCGCCCTAACATTGCCCATGCTACCTCATCAAGCCCTTTAGTCCCCTAGTCGTCGCCCTTTGCCCTGTCCCAAAGCCTTGGCCAATACTTGCCCACAACAGCCCTCAATGCCAATGTCATGTCCGTCGCCCGCATGATCGTTTTACCCGCACCTAGGCCATTGACAAGGCCATCACACCCAAATCCTTGCCACGCCCGATGACAAAGAGTTAGGGTCTAACAAACCACCCGCACCCTTGTTACAATTCGTCCCTTTACCGATTCATTTATTTGAAACCATAAGAGACCTAATCAGAATTATTGTGACTTTTTTTTTTCCGGAAGAAAAGCGTCCTGGACGATTCTGGATATACATGCACCAAAGGGCTTGTATTGTCACATCAAATCATAAAGCATATTTTTCTTGACCATTGAATAGAAGAGTGCATAGGATAATTTCCTTCCGAGATGATTTGATCGTCCCTCTAGGGCAGCAAGCTGGTCCATACAAATATTTGGGGATAACCAGAACCAGAGAAACTTTAGTGGCTAGCCAAAATGATATATTGCCAAAAACAGAACTCCTAATCAAAATTGGTGGAAAGAGAATGGACTGGAATCTGGATAGTACCACCAGAGAGGCAAATAGCAGAAATGCTTGCTCTCTGTGTGTGTGTGAAGGCACTCCACTTCCAAATTTAAAAACTAAGTAGAACCACAAAAGGGGTCAGTAATTGAAGGAAGAAGGTGCTTGTAGGAGTTCTCATATATCGTCGGCATTCATTCTTATCAAATTCACACACACACACACACACACACAGAGAGAGAGAGAGAGAGAGTCAAACTCGTTTAGGAACCGAGTCAAACTCAAGGCAACATCCTTAAATTTTAGATCAATTTCCTAAAGGGCACCAAGTACTCTTGAATGATAACTCAAGTAGTAGGGTCGATATCCTAATAATAGAAATGCTGAAGAAATGATAGTGGATGTTACCTAAACTCAAATCCACCAAACGCTTGGTTTTAAGCTACAAGCCTAAGGAAGAGACCAAAGAACTCGCACTAGCAGCATCAGTAATGACAACCAATCTAATGGAGCAACGCATTGAAATGAGAAATACCAAAAAAGTTTGATGACACAGCATCAAATTTCCAGTACCTGACATTCATCAAGATCTACTTATCCATATTATCATTGTCTCAGAAACAACCAAAATTAAAAAATTTCCAGGATAAAGAGCTATTTCCATCAAGAACTTCACAGTAATAACTAACAAAGCAGGAGCAGTCTTATCCCCTCAACTAACCAAATTTACCTAACCTCAGTACTAGAATCCTTATAATTCCTAAAAACAAGAATTGACCTTTACATTACATTGGCAGTTAAGACAACTTTCTAACCTCAACCCTCCATTGATCCACAATTATTTATAATCAACTTTGGGCCGAACTCAACCTCAAACGCTAGCCCATGAGATGAGGATTCCCCGAGACCATAAGGAAACCCATTTTTAAATTCCCAACATATTATATTACTTTAAGTGTCTTGACAAAAGTATATTTGTACAGGCATCCTCATGTAAAAGACACTATTTTCAACCTGTGAGGATCTAGAAGCAATTAAAATACTATAGGAAAGTATTTTTCGAGGAAATTGATGTAAACCGAAAAGAACCACATCCACCTACCTGAGAGGCCGAGAAAAGAACTAAATCAAAATGGTTGTTGTTAACAGCATTCTTTTTGACATCCCTAGTCATACAAGGAAACCAATATGTTCCTGGCCATATTGCATCATACAAAGATGCATACCAGAATTAAAGCTTAAAACTTCTGTACATGAGCTGATCCGAGAGGAAGTTTACCAAAGCTAATTCATATATCCTCATACACCAACATAAATGACTAGCGACAAAGTAGAAGCCCTTGAGTAACACTATGATATGGTTAACCCATGAATCAGCAAAATCAACAACATGAAACCATATATATATCACATCCAAGAAATAGCAAAAACATTCAAATGCTAAATAAGCTGTTGTGACAACAAAAGACAGTGAGGCTGGACAAAATACGGTTTATACCCAATTGCAAATCACACATAACAAGCTCCAACTTTGATAAATAAATATGCTACTTGTCAATGCAGAGAGCTAAACTACACAAATTTAGTAATTAACAGAACTACAAACAGAAACCAAACTAGAAAAGCAAGTTCACCCTAAATTAGTTTACTTTTGCAAGATGGTAATACCAGAAGCTCCCATGGCTTCGCGCACCAGCTTCCCCTGCTCAGTGATCAGATCCACCCTCCTGAAGCACAAGTCAAACTCAGCTAACTTCAAAGACGTCAACTTTTCCTTCATCTCATTCCTCTTCTCAATACTAATCAACCCAGAATTCTCTTCAAGCCACTTCTCCAGTTCAGCAACACTTCTCTCACACAAAACCGAACTCAAATTCTGTGCAGCAACCTCTACATTTTTCTCCCTCTTCACCACCTCAGCACCCTGTTCCTCATTTTGCTTCATTGCATCCTCCAAAACCACATTATCTTGACCCTCACTCTTACTTTGCTCCTTTTTTGAAGTTGTTCCATTCTCCACTACTCTATCAACTTCTTCAACTTTCTCACCCTTATTATCAGTTTTCTCTTTACCCCAAATCTTTTTGGACAATTCATAAGTTTTTTGCTCATGGGGTTTTGAAAACGTTCTCTCCTTTTTTCCTTTTTTCTCTTTCCCAGCATTGTTCTCATACTTCTTTTTCAACCTCCTAATCTTATCTTGCAACTGTGTCTTACTCACATCTACATGCAAAGATTTTTTAATAAATTCATGAAATGCGCTCAAATCAGCAACCGGGTCGGATTTTTTCTTGGACCTGTAATCAATCATGCCCTTTAAAATAACAATTTCGTCATCTTCACTCCATAATCTCTGAAAAAGCTGCCTTTTCACATCCTCAGAGGGTGTTTTTTGGTTCACTGGAGTTTCAATCTCTTTTTTGGGTGTCTTCTTAGACCTCTTAGATTCCTTTGTTTCAGCATCGTCCACTGCCACCGGCCGTTTAGCTCCGGCACCGGCGGATGACTTCGCCGGAGGAGGAGAAGTGGGTTTGGCAGTAGCATTTGGTTTGGATCTAGGCTTGGGAGCAGATTTTTTTGGGTCGTCCATGGGTTTGGATGCTAAGGGTTTTACTGTAACTGGGTTTGGTTTCTGGGTTAGAGGTTCGGGTTCTGACTCAGACTCAGACTCGGACCCGGATTCCTCTGCAGAAGAAGAGGAATCTTCAGGTGGTTGAGGCTTTTTTGGAGCGGCAAGTGGTGGTTTTTTCGAGGGTGGTGATTGTTTGTCGGGTTCGGGTTCGGGCTCTGACTCTGATTCAGATTCAGATTCAGAGTCTACGTTTCCGGGGGAAGAAACTTCCATTTCGTCGCCGGATTCTTCTTCCTCCTCGGTATGCTTCTTAGCCATTTTGAAAAGGGAAAGGGTTTAGGGGTTAGGGCAAAGCCGCAGAGAGAGGAGTGGGGATTATTGCTCTGTTCTTTTAACTTTTAAGGCGACGTTACTTCATATACTATCGATAAGTGAGAATGCCAGTAGGAATTAACCACTTTTACTTTTTCAAGGTTAGTCAAATTAAAATCCAAGAGCACAACTCCCCCCATCCAAACTTTTCATCCAATTGTTTACTTTTATGAAGTCGAAATTTAAGAGATCAATTTTTAGTTTCTTCGTTTTAGAAAGAAATACTTCCTCCGATCACTTTTATTTGTCATGTATATTCCTTCCGGTCCACAATAAGTGATTTTTTTACCTTTTTTTTGTGGTTCAAAATAAGTAATTTTTTCAGATTTCAAGAATGAATTAATTATTTTTTTCCTACATTGCCCTTGGAGTAAATAGTATTGTGTTAGGAGTATTTATGTGAAGAGATAGCAAAGGTTAATATGGTCAATTTCATTGCTAATTAATGCTAAAAGGTGGATTTCTTAATCTGTGTGAAAACAGCTAAAAAATCACTTATTTTGGACCGGAGGGAGTACTAAAAATAAATGTTTACTTTTACTTGAAACTTTACGCATATCAGGAGAAGATAATAAATTTTTTTCTGTTTTACGCACAGTATTTATACTCATTTCAAATCATAATCCAACAAAATATAAATTAATATGGGTATCATGGTAAATTATGCACTTCATTTATTATTTCTTAAGGGGCGTGAAATGTCAAAACGTGCCAAGCAAAAGTGACCGGAGGGAGTAAGATTTTTTTAGACGTCTTCAACTTGTTTGATATTGAGACGTTATAAATAAGGGTGAATATAATCTTGTAAATGGTAGAAATAAACAATGAGCAAGTACAAATAAATATTTTGCTTGTATTTAATATTTATACATAATCAAGTAATTTGATTTTAGTAATTAAAAACTAAAGTAAAAATATTAAATTTAATTATGTTTAAGCGACAAATGTGTGTAAAGAAGGACGTATGTGTTATGTTTTACCAAGAGAATGAGTCTCTACATCTAAGTAGCACAAATTAGATTGAATATCAACCAGATCAAACTAGGCATAAAACTTAGGAAGAAACTATATGTTATGGCCGCTTATAATTTGGATCCAAGAAAATGACCTTTTCAAATCTTTGATTTCTGTTTTTAGTAGTTTTCAAAATTATTATAGTTATATATAGGTGTTTCATAACTTCTATTTTTCTCGATTTACGATACTGATTTATTTAAAAATTAACTTATATTTTTTTATCTTGATCTATTTGCCTATCCTTGCCATCATAGTCATTTCGATTTATAGACACGTAATCTCAATAAATTACAGCATTCATCTGGGCTAGGCACCTTATCTCACGCAGTGTCACGTGACACTACTTTATCAAAAAAAAATCATAAATATGTATGTATAAATAATTTTAAAAAAATAAAATATTAGGTGTAAATATTAAAAAAATGACACCGCTGGTCATTATACTCCATTCGGTCCACGATAAGTAACCATTTTGCCTTTTTATTTTGGGCCAAAATAAGTGTCCATTTATATAATCAAAAAGAAATTAATTTTAATTTTTCAAAATTTGCCCTTAATTTACATATTCCAATGTATCAAGGTAACAATTAATTAAGGTTAATTTAGTGAATACATCTTTTTTTCTCTAGGAGTTCGTATTTCCTTAATGGGTGTGCCAAATGTAAAATGGTCACTTATTGTGGACGGGATGGAGTAGTGATTTATTTATTTGTTCACTTCTTCAATGTTAATACCGTGAAAATTGCGGTGCGCCCTATTTGGTCGGCCCCATTTAATCTATACCTATATTTTTAAAATTATTTAACATATATCCTAAGTTTTACAACTTCAGGCCCCTCCTTCTTTCTGCTACCTGTGCGCTCCTTTCTTCCTCCTTTCTTTTCATTGGAAAACTGTAGCGTGGAATTATGTATAATGAACATATACATAAAGGAAAAAAGGAAATCTTGCTTTTCTTTCTGTACGATGAGGGCAAAACAGATATGTGAAGGAAGAGATCTTCATCGTCTACTTTATACGAATGATATAGCATTGGACTCCTGATTTTGATGTGTGATTGCAATTTTCAGCACAATGTGCCTAAAGCCAATGGATCCCATCCCATGACTCGAATATTGCTGGCCTAAGTCTACATAGTAATGTAAACTGCAGTGTTACTTGATGAATATAAATGGTGAAATTTATGAAATTTTTCCAAGCTACTGCTACAAACTTAATAAGATCACATCAGGTTTAGGGGAAGCTTCTTTGAGGCAGTAGACCTATAACGAGTTTGTGACTTTAAATATAGTCCATAAATCAGCTGAAATTCAGCAAATATAGAACAAAACTTCAGCTAAAGCATGCTGAAGTTCAACAAATAGAGAACAAAACTTCAGCTAGTAGAATGCTTAAGTTCAGCAATTACAAACAAAAACTTCAGCCAACACTAAGTTTACGCGAAAAACTTCAGCTAAAACATGCTAAAGTTCAGCAAATAGAGAATAAAACTTCAGCTAGTACGACTGTAGGTCAAAAACTTCAGCTTATTTTAGTGCTGAAGTTTTTATAAATTAACTAAATAACTTCAGCATCTCTACTCAAGTTTTTAAAAAAGCTTTATGACAAAACTAATGAATCCAGGACAAAACTTCAGCTTATTTAGTGCTGAAGTTTTTACAAATGAACTAAATAACTTCAACATCTTCTGCTGAAGTTTTTGAAAAAACTTTACGACAAAACTATTGAATCCAGGACAAAACTTCATCTAAAACATGCTGAAGTTCAGCAAATAGAGAACAAAACTTCAGCTAGTAGAATGCTTAAGTTCAGGAATTACAAACAATGTCAGGCCCGTCTACTAGAATGCTGAAGTTTGCGTGATTGTCTTTGCTACTTCAGGCCCATATGTCTGAAGTTACGCGAAAAATGGGTACGCTTGTAATTTTTTTGCAAAGCAGGTATAGTTAAAACGTGACCCAAAAGCGGGTATAGATGCAAATCCCCCGTTAATAACACTTACAAAATTTATGCATACACCACTGGCACCATATTATTTGTTGAACAAATATTAGCTTATATTAAAGTACGGCTTACAGACTTTCAGGTCTAATACTTGGTGTTTACAGCCATTATCAGGTAAGTAGAAATGTTTCCGTTATATTGAAAAAGTAAGCGTTCTAATTAATTAAGATATTAACAAACAAATATTAGAAAGATTCAACAGTTTGGTGTTCCAAATAATATTCAAATAAGCTTGGAATGAACCACTAAGGGCATTTCAAATTTTCAATTCTATTGTTATTTTATTTTTAATCAATCACCTTAATCTAGAATGAATTGAGCACACTACTTTCTGTCTTCTCAATTCTTGTCCTCTTTATAATTTATGGATCCATTAACTATTGACTTACACTGCATGAATGACTCTTGAATTTGAATCTCCTCATTTGGTTGATTTGTTTCCAAGTTCAGTTTTCTTTTTTATTCAAATCAAATATTTTGTGACTTCCACTATTTGATAAATTTCCAAACAATATTTAATTGAAAAATGCATTCATTTATTAATGTCGATTTGAGATGGTATAGTGCAACTTATCATTTTTCTTAAACACTACCGTGTTTGTAACATCTAAAGAGTAAGATTTGCCTAATATAACAGTAACAAATAAAGTCAAAAATATTAGGAACACATTCAAAAAGTACTGTAATATAAATAATGGGCTTATTTAGAAAATTCTACTTTTCGATTTATGTTTCAATAAAATAAAAGCGTCTTGAAAAGATAATAATCAGTGAAGGTAACCAATCTATTTTGCAATGCTTGGTGTCATTATTCACTTAAACATTAATCTTGGTAAAAATGAAAATTTGGATCGTAATAGGTAAATTTGACTCTTATAAGATGGCAGCAAGGAAATATATTTCCAAAATAATTTATTAAAAGTAACAACTCAGGTATAATTTTTTTGCTCTCTTTTAAATGATTTTCGAGTATTTCATAACAAATGGACAAAAGAAAAGCTAAAAGAGAGAAACGTTGTAGATCCAATCTATTCTTGCGTTCTATGTCCTCCATGGCTTCATGTATTGAAATTGTTGGTCGTCTAATTGGGGATCAAAGCTGATAAGCGGGGTCAAAAAACCCGCCTGCGCTACCTGTGTTATTTAATTTTGCAAACTTCTCCAGAAAAAATTAAATATGTTTTGTTTTAGAAGTTTAAAATTGTTCGCCATAAAAGTTTTTGGCTATTTAATAGAGTCACCAAGGATTAAATTTGATATGAAGTTGGCAAAAGAAGGTTCACGTTTAAACATGATGTTTGTTTGAGCAGATTTGTGTCCTAAAGTTGGCTCTTTTTTAAATGGATTTTGTTAGTGTCAAAACAGCAAAACCTAGAGCATCAACACGCCGCCAATATTGATGTATACCCAACCAAAATTTTCTTCAGTTGTTGTTGTAAAAGCAACAATAATAACATGCTCAAGATGAGAATTGAAAAGAGAAATACCAATTAAATTCGCCTATATAATAGAGAGTATCAAATTTCCAGTATGCCACAGTCATTCATATCTAGTAAAACTACCTATTATGAAGAAGAAGAAAAGCACAAAACGTTAAAAAAACACTTCAACAATCTAAGCACCACAAAAGCAGAACAGATCATTCTAAGCTCTTTCTCCCCTAATCCTTCTGGCCAACTGGATATCCTTGGGCATGATAGTCACACGCTTGGCGTGAATGGCGCACAGATTTGTGTCCTCAAACAATCCAACAAGGTATGCCTCAGCTGCTTCTTGCAAAGCCAACACAGCGTGGCTCTGGAAACGCAAGTCGGTCTTGAAGTCCTGTGCAATTTCACGAACAAGCCTTTGGAATGGCAATTTCCTGATCAACAGCTCAGTACTCTTCTGGTACTTGCGAATTTCACGAAGAGCAACAGTACCAGGTCTGTATCTGTGAGGCTTCTTAACTCCTCCTGTTGTTGGGGCAGATTTACGGGCAGCTTTGGTGGCAAGCTGCTTCCTTGGAGCCTTACCTCCAGTAGATTTACGGGCAGTTTGCTTCGTACGAGCCATCTGATTTCCTATAAACAGTAATCAAAATCAATTTAAGTTTTTCGTGGATCAAAGTATGGGAAATTGAACCTTAACAATATCATCTATATACATCAATCCAAACTCTAGGGTTCCTAGGGTGTATGTTTAAATCGAGATACACAATAATCACACACAAACGACGGTCAAAATTTCATATAATTTTCAGATTCTAGAAGAAAAAAGGAGGAAATTCAATGAAGCTGAGCTAACCCTAAAATTTTCCAAACCAAAACCCTAAGGAAACAAACAATTCAATCTTCAAAACATCCGATTTTTCACAATCGAAACGAAGAAACAACAATTGAAATCCATAAAACCAGAACAGAATTGAAGAACAAAGAAAAGAAGAAGAAATCTAACCTTAAGATTGCTCGAGTTTGAAGGCGGATGAGGAAAGCTTGAAATTAGAGAGGAACGGCAAAAGTAGAAGAGGAATTTTTATATTTTGATAAGATGAATGATGCGGAAGACTTGTGTGATGCTATTTATAGAACGTGTAAAAGCCGGAGTTGGTTAGGACTTCTTTTACTGTGTTTTTTTATGAAAGTAGAGTATCGACGGTGGATAGTTGCTTTTGTTGTGTTTTCTGGGGATTAAATGAGCGGTCACGATCTGGAGTTTTTCTCTGACACGATCCATGACGATCTGTACTCGCTTCTTGATTGGTTAATATTATGTCTCGTGGATTGAAGCTTCGTTAATTCGGTAATTTTCCTCATAACACTGCATTACAAACACACATCCGGACCGGACCCCAAAAAAATCCGACCCGAACATACTCAAAAAAAAGTGGCTCTCTATCTGCAAGTTTCATTTATTTCTTTATTAAAATAAAATTAAGTTAGCGTTTGGACATAGATTTAGTTGAAACTTGAAAAAATAATTTTTGAAGTAGTTTTGAAAAATAATTTTTGGAAGTTGAAATTATATTTGGACATGCATTTTATTTGAAAAAAATTTGAAGTTTTGTGAGTGGGAGAACAAGTTTCACCCAAAATTTACCCTAAACTAGATTTTGGGAACTTGAAAAATAAATTTAAAAAATTTTCAAAAATAGATCATTAATCTATGGACAAACAATGTTTTCAAAAAAAAATTTGAAAAAACGGTGCCAAAATGTATGGCCAAACGGGCCTAAGATATTTGAATTTGATATATTTAATTATCAAGATATTAAATTTAAATTTAAACGAATAATTAATATATTTGTTTTTTGTACGTTGAAATATGTGTAATGTATCTTCATTAAATAGAAACAAATTTAAGATTTAAATAAAATGATAATTGAATATTATGTTCACAATAATATTAATTAAAATCTTTATTTATATGATCTTGTATATACTATTTGTAAAGAGTTTAAGTTCTTTGAACTGAAATTTCGCAAAATATATTTCATAGCTAGGTTTGAGGTGCGTTAGGGCACCTATTTGCAAATAACACTGGTTTAACCAATTTGTGTCACCAAAGATCGGGTAAGGGCTCAAATTACCTCGAAGAGAGGTGTTAGGCACTCCTCGAGGTCCACAATTGTGGGTCCCGGCCGAACTCGAATTATATGAATTAGTCAGAAAAATAAAGACAAAGAAAGCAACGTAAAGTTTAGGGTAAAATCATTATTAGGAAAAACTTATAATAAACACAAAGACAAGATGGGGGGGGGGGGTCCTAAGTTTTTTTAGCCTAAAGGATCACTGATCGGTTCCAAGCCTGTATCACTATCGAGTGGCAAGGATGGTCGATGCAGTTTTACCCAACAAAGGTCGGGATCGATTTCCACTGGGAGTTAATTGATTTGGAGTTAGGTATCTAGCCAATCTAGATGTGCGTGTTGTTCCAAATTGCACCTCCAGACATGGTCATGATTGATTATACTTCTAATGTTATACTATAATAGAATAGAATAAGCTAAGTACACTATTTTTTGTTGGTTGTTTTCAAGGATTAAAAGGGACTAGAGCAGTGACTTCCGCCTAGGTGGATATCTAACAGGTATCGAGAATTCAGGGCAAACTTGTTATGATTCGTCGTGATATAACCATCACACGTAAGTGCTCACTCTACACCTCTCGGTAGTTTGAGTGACTTTACCCGATTTGACTTTCTCAAGTCCAAATGGGTGTTCATGCATAACAAATGATATTGGCTCAAGTCGGGTATTACTATCTCTAGGTTTAACCTTTAATTGGAGCTATCAATCTCTTGAATGCACCCCAATTCATCCGAAAACGAATCATTAATTTCGAGGCCATCATGGGGCCTCCCCTCCTCTTCCAAGCGGAACAAGTGGTCCGCCACTTGCTTTTCACACCCTTTTTGATCAATAATTCAAGGTCAAACTCTTGAAGCAATAGAACACATCTCATCAACCTAGCTTTAGAGTCCTTTTTCGTCATCAAGTAATGGAGTGTTGTGTGATCAGTGTGCACAATCACTTTAGTACCCATGAGATATGGCCTGAACTTTTCGATGGCAAAGATAATGGCGAGTAACTCTTTCTCAGTCACATTATAATTGACTTGAGCATCATTCATCGTTTTGCTTGCATAATAGATCGGATGAAATATCTTGTTGATCATTTGTCCCAAAACCGCTCCTACCACAACGTCACTAGCATTGCACATAAACTCAAATGGTAAGCTCCAATTGGGTGTGGTGATGATGAGAGTGGTAGTCAATCTATACTTGAGAAGCTCAAAAGCTTTCATGCAATCATCATTAAACACAAACTTTGCATCTTTTTCCAACAACTTGCACAAGGGAGTCACCACTTTTGAGAAGTCTTTGATGAACCTCCGGTAAAACCCCGCATGCCCAAGAAAGCTCCTAACTCCATTGACAGAAGTAGGAGGAGGGAGTTTTGAAATCACTTCAATCTTTTCTTTGTCCACTTTAATACCGTTCTTTGAGATCTTATGGCTGAGGACAATGCCCTCCTCAACCATAAAGTGGCACTTCTCCGTATTAAGCACTAAGTTGGTCTCTTCACATCGGGCCAACACTTTGTCAAGATTACCCAAACATTCTTCAAATGAATCACCCACAATACTAAAATCATCCATGAACACTTCAAGGAAGTCCTCCACCAAATCCGTAAATATATCCATCATACACCGCTGAAAGGTGGCCGGTGCATTACACGACCCAAATGGCATCTGTGAGAATGCAAAGGTTCCATACGGACATGTGAAGGTAGTTTTCTCTTGGTCCCCGGTGCAATCAAAATCTGGTTGTAACCTGAGTACCCATCCAAAAAGCAATAGTAGACACGCCGGCAAGTCTATCCAACATTTGCTCAAGAAAGGGCAATGGAAAATGATCTTTGCGGGTCACTTTGTTCAACTTTCGGTAATCCATGCATACCCTCCATCCGGTGACAGTCCTAGTGGGGATCAACTTATTTTGCTCATTTGTGACCACAGTCATACCCCCTTTCTTCTGCACACATTGTACCGGCGAAGTTCATGAACTATTCGAAATGGGGTACACAACCCCTGCATCTAGCCACTTGATAATTTCCTTCTTGACGACCTCTTGCATGGCCTCATTCAACCTCCTTTGATGTTCCACGGAGGGTTTGGCATCATTCTCAAGTATAATTTTGTGCATGCAAAAGGCGGGACTTATCCTCCGAATATCAGCTAGAATCCATTCAATTGCCTTCTTCCTTCTTTGGAGCACCGCAAGGGTGGCATCTACCTGCACGTTAGTTAAGCACGAAGAAAGAATAACAGGTAAAGTTGAACAAGGGCCCAAGAATTCATACCTGAGGTGTGAAGGCAAAGGCTTCAACTCCAATACGGGAGGCTCCTCGATTGAGGGCTTTGTTGGTGGAGTCTTTCGGTTCTCAAGATCCAAGGAAAGTTTTCCGGGGCTCATATGTGTAAGAACACATTCCTTGCAAAGCATTGACATATTCCACCAAGACTTTATCCTCCGCCACATCATGGTTCAACAACACAGCTTCCAAAGGGTCCTCCACATTTATCACAGCACCGGTGTCTTCAAAAATCACCTCGGTCACAAGATCTGTCGCGCCCCCTTTTTTCCCTTCGCAGGGAAGTCCGGGTTTCGACATTCATGGGGGAACAACTCATTTCCTTTTGGGAATTGGGTATTTGAAGAGTCGCCACCTAACGGATTATGGTGCGTTAGGGCACCTAGAGTAATTTACTCATGTAACTAGTTTGCATTACCAGAGATTAGGGTAAGGGCTCAAAATAACCTTGAGGGGAAGGTTTTAGGCACCCCTCGCGGTTCATAATGGTGGGTCCCGGATGAACTTAAACTATGTGAATTAGTCAATTAACAAGTAAGCAAGTATTTGCAAATAAAGTAACTTTCCCCATCTAAATGCATATATGATCAAGAAAGTTCAGATAATGAAGGTAAAAGAGGTTTGGACAGCTTATACATGTATATGTAAAAGGAAAAAAAGAATTTTAGATAATTCAAATACATAAAGGAATTGAGAAAGGGAAGTCCTAAGTTGGTTGCCCTACAGGATCATACCCATGCAATGCCCGGTAATCACTCCTCAATGAGAGGGGCTACACGTGACATTAGCGCACAGGTCATCATATCCTTTTACTACCCATTACCCTCCCCTTAGTGGTTATAAGGGAGTTTAATTAACGACCTCTAAGCGTGCTGCTACCCGTCCCTTCCTTATGGTCCCGGAGGAATTTAGGACCTCTAAATCTGGACAATTCTAGACAACCTAAGGTTTTTGAAAGGTGAAAATCTAGGTGACAAGCAAATAACATGTAGGACAAGCAAATAGGGACAAATAGTTAGAAGGCTCATATTTACCTGCGCATGTATATAGGCAAACAAACAGCACGTCTAAAACACAGATTGTGAAGAAGTTCAGAAATCCTAAGAATATGGCATCTAGATGAATGTTACAGATTCAGGATATGCATAAACAAAGTGGCGGAATCCTAACCAATTTGCCTACTAGTTTTATAGCCTGTTAAGCTTAAGAAGTTTAAAATAATCAAACGCACTTTCCAGTTTATATATAGACTGATTACCTAAGGCTTGCATAGATGTGGGGCTGTATGCAATTACAATTACAGGAACTGTGTGAATAGTTGAAATCGTTTAACCTATGAGCATGCTGATCTAGGCGATACAGGTTATAACAGGTATTTTATATCAACTTGTATTTAGAGACATGATGCCTATGTGAGGAGGCTGTTTAGACCTTTTCATAGCCAGTTACTTATTTCAATCGAAATAGACATGTCAAACGAAATGCAAATAGGGTTCCTAAAAGACATGGTATCTAATGCATACAGAAATGCCAGCTTTATTAAGACAGGGTTGTTAGCCTAGGAGCAGGATCTCTAAGTGACAAGACTCGTGCAAATTAAAGCATGGAATAATGGTATATAGTATGCTGAAGCCATAAACGTGAAGGTCCTAAAATCAGGTTGTCTAATGCACAAGATCATCATGGTTTAAATGCAAATGAACAAACCGTTCTAGAACATGGATTCTAATACAGATTTGCAGAACATAAAGCCTATAGCATGTTTTCTACCCCATTTTACCCACAGTAACATACAGTTACACTCCCATTTCACTAGTCAACCCAATATCTGTTTACAATTAATTATTACAGCCCAATGATGGAATAAATTACATAAATAAAACATAAATTCAGCTATAGGGAGCCCGAAGTAGGCCCAAAGCAAATCCTGGTGTTCCAGACCTTCAGTAGTCTCAAATGCCAAGGATTTCATAGCCAATTTTGTCCAGGTGTATCAGAGTTCCCTAAGGACCTCAAGGATACCGGGCAGTGCTCCCACCCAAACTTTCTCAAATAAGGACTGATTATGTGCAGTGTGGAAGAGCCAGCCCTGATATACCAGAGTTCAGAGAGATCTCAAGGACCTCTAAGCAGTACACATACCAGAGGGGCAGGACTTAATAACATAAGAATAAGTGAGAGTGCTTGACATGATTTGAAAAGGTTTTGGTAAACAGTATAGAGAGGAATCTTAGTAGTGAAAAGATTTTCTGAAAACCGGTACTAGTTTGGTAGTAAAACAGCTTGAGAAAAGTATGAAAACACTTTGAAATCAAAACACAAATTATAGAACAACCATATTCAGAAACACTTGGCAAGCAGGTTCCACACAGGGGGAGAGGGATTGGGGATACATAGAATACACCTTAGTGTATAGTGGAACACAAAAGCAAACAGATATACAAAATTACCAAGTTAGTTACAAGGGTAGGTGATTGAGACATGGAGCAAAGATGTCCTGGCTATTGCTATTGTTATTGCCACCCCAGTTGCCCTGGTTACCCTGGTTGCCCCAATTCTGATTGTTGTTACCCCAGTTGCTTTGGTTGTTGTTGTTCCCACTGTTCCAATTTCCTTGTTGGTTTTGATTCTCCCAATTTCCCTGGGATCTCCACTATTATTGTTGATTCGGAGCATTGCCCCGTTGTCCTTGGTAGTTGTTCACATACTGAACTTTTTCACTTTGATCATCATACACATCATCCTGGTTGTAACCACTACCGTCTTGCTCAAATTGATCCGGATTTCCTTGACTTTGTTGACCTCTTTGTCGCCTCTTGTTGATCATCATATTTACCCCTTCCATGGCATTCACTTGTCTTGGCGCTTGAACTTGTTGCAATTGATCTTTGTCCAACTGGTTCATTATTGTAGTTAACTCTGCTATTGCTTGGCCGCGGTCATGGAGCTCTTTGTGTAGGTGAATGACATTGGGATCACCTTGTGGCACATTAGCTCGACTTTGACACGCCAAGGAAGTATTCGCCATCTCATCAAGTATATCACACGCCTCGACATAAGGTGTGTTCATAAAGTTTCCCCCTGCTAGCTAGTTAACTACACACTGGTTGGTAGTGTTGATGCCACAGTAGAATGTTTGTTGGATCATGGCTTCGGTCATGTCATTGTTCGGACATTCTTTAACCATCGTCCGATACCTTTCCCAAATCTCATGAAGCGGTTCATTTGGCTCTTGTTTAAAGGCAATGATCTCATCTCTCAGCGTCGCCATATGCCCCGGCGAGAAGAACTTTGCTATGAATTTCTCGGCCAACTCATCCCAAGTAATGATGGAATGGTTGGGCAACCTCTCAAGCCAATCCAAAGCTTTCCCCCTTAAAGAGAATGGGAAAAGCCTTAATCTCAATGCGTCCTCAAAAATGTTCGTTTGCTTGCTCCCCCAGCATGTATCAACAAAACCCTTGAGATGCTTATAGGCATTTTGGTGTGGAGCTCCGGTGAAGAAACCCCTCTGTTCCAAGAGTGTAAGCATAACGTTGGTTATTTGGAAGATTGCACTTGCATATCCTTCGTTGGGCAACGTCCGGTGTGCTGCCCTTGCTCGAGGTGGGGGAGGGTTTAGAATATTGTTATGAGGCGGTCGGCCTCTCCTTTGTGCTTGTGGTTCGGGTTGAATCTCATCCACATTACCATCATCTACCTCCTCCCCCAAAGGCAAATTTTCGGGAGCATCATTGTTAAGAGCCATATTGTACCTAAGAGCAATTCACAAACAAATTAGAAATCGGAAGGAAAGAAAAACAAGACACACAAATAGTTATATAGATAGCTAAAATCGTCTAACTCCCCGGCAACGACGCCAAAAAGTTCCAAGCCTGTACCACTATCGAGTGGCAAGGATGGTCGATGCAGTTTTACCCAACAAAGGTCGGGATCGATTTCCACAGGGAGTTAATTTATCTGGAGTTAGGTATCTAACTAATCTAGATGTGTGTGTTGTTCCAAATTTCACCTCCAAACATGGTCATGATTGATTATACTTCTAATGTTATACTATAATATGCTAGAATAAGCTAAGTACACTATTTTTTGTTGGTTGTTTTCAAGGATTAAAAGGGACTAGGGCAGTGACTTCCGCGTAGGTGGATATCTAACGGGTATCGAGAATTCAGGGCAAACTTGTTATGATTGGGGTCGTGATATAACCAGTACACATAAGTGCTCACTCTATACCTCTCGGTAGTTTGAGTGACTTTACCCGATTTGACCTTCTCAAGTCCAAATGGATGTTCATGCATAACAAATGATATTAGCGCAAGTCGGGTATTACTATCTCTAGGTTTAACCCTTTAATTGGGGTTATCAATCTCTTGAATGCACCCCAATTTCTTGTTAGCCTAATTTTCCTAGACGTAGTCCCTAATTCTCAAGAAGAGTCTAAGTTATCAAGGCACGAATCAGTGTTTGCAACCACCAATTCTATAATTAAAGCATGAATTAAGCTAAATATCACTAACCCATAAACAACTAAGCCCTAAAATTCATGACCCGTTAAATACCCACACTAGGGTTGGGTCACAACCCTAACTATGGGGTTTAGCTACTCATAATAACAGTAGAAATCAAAGATGGAGATGAAATATAAGCCATAATATTCAAATACAAGATGAAAATCTAAAGATTGAAGACAAATCTACTCTAAGATTACTCAAAAAGGTAAAAACCAGCCTTTCACGTGCTCAGCAAAATATTACATACCCTAAAAATATGAAAAAGATCTATTTATACTAGGCTGAAATTCCTGGACAAAAATGCCCCTGAGAAGGTTTCGTGAAGGCGTAATTCTGACCGCGTCCGTGCTTGAGCTGCCGCGGTCGCGTAATAATGACTGCGGTCTGCATTTCTCCGTATTTGAATATGGACTGGAACTTATTTCGCGGACAGCTTAAAACCCATCGCGTCCGCGTTAGCTTAATCTGCGGCCGCGTAATTTGGACTCGAACCGCGTTCTTCAGGCAAAGCTTAACTTGCAGGGTCTCTGAACCTAGGAGTATGCCCTCAGCGAAAATATCATCGCGACCGCGCCAGATATTCCGCGGCCGCGCTTTTCCATCGCGGTCAGCGGTCACTGTTGCACCCAAAATAGCCTATCTGAATCTCACTTCTGCGGACCGCATATTTGTGGCCGCCTCAGTGATGGTCCTTACGCGGCCGTTTTTTTCTACAGATGTCAGCACTCCAGTCCTGCATTGGATTTGTGCAATTTTGACTCCTTCATGAGTTGATTATGGCATCTTTGCCTCATTTTGACCAAACCCTGCAAGAAAGCACATTAAGTCAGTTTTCGAGAATACCTTTACACATTTTTGACCCAAAACCTAAGCAAAAGAGAGCACATATTAAGTTAAAATCCATAGTTATCAGTCACCCCCTACAACATAAATAATACTTCGTAACTCCCTCGAGATGGGGTGTTACTCGTATTATTCAGTGGGCACAGACTATCATCTCTTGCTACCCGATTACTATCTTTAAGTTTTTACCTAAGCGCACTAGTTGACTCTAAACAGTGCCCTATGCGTGAACTGCCCGTCCCATGCCTATGGCCCAGGAGGCATTTGGACCTCTATTATCAATACATTAAGCCAAACATGCTTCAAACTGTCCAAATTACCTAAGTTAAGTACAAACACATTTTTAGGACCAACAGTTTAGGTGTGAAACAAAGTTGGAGAAGTTCATGCTATAGGCAGAATTACACATGAAGAAAGTTAAGGAATTATAGCAAGTCATGCAATTTCAGAGAACATAGGTATGCTAATTAGCACATAATGGAATAAACATTGCGAAGGTTGAGAACTAACCATTTATTGCTCAACAAACAAGAAAAAGAACAACAATATGACCCAGAATCCCAGATGCGTCAAGTTCCCAAGGGTTTCAAAGAACCCAGGGCAGTGCTCACACCCAAAGAAGGTCGGAAAGTAGGAAATTCAGTGGCCTTGGCTTTCAGCCGGCCAAGAGCCAAAAATAGAATAAGAGAACAGATGAACATAGAGTAAAGCCCTATTTTTCTTCCAGTGAAAAATTAACGATTGAAGTCCTGTCCAGAAGGGAATGGGGGAGGGGTTTATATAATAGTAAGAATCAAATGGTAACATGGTGATTTAAGCAACAAACAAGGAAAATAATATACAAACAGGTCTAAAAAATCAATTTAAGAGATCTGTAAACCCTAGTTTCTTAGGGAAATTAAATATAAACAGTATATACACAAAATCGGATTCGCAGTAAAATAGGACGAATATAGACAAAATAACACTCAAAATCAGAGATTTGAACCAATTTTGAAGAGATCTGTAAACCCTAATTTTAGGGAAAGTAAATATCAACAAAATATAAACAAAATCAGACTCACAGTAGCATAGGACGAATATAGACGGAATAACATTCAAAAATCATAGATTTCAACCGATTTGGTTCGATTTTGTAGAGGTCTGCTTTCCATGTTTAGGCAAGCACCATAGGAGAATAGCCAGTACCAAAAAGGGGTCGAGTATGGTAAGAAATGAAGATCAAATCCTATGTTTGGCGGGATTGGGAGAAGAATTTGGGGGGGGGGGAGGGGGGGCTTTAGGGTTCTTCGGAGAGGGAGGGGGAAGGGAGATGAGAGGATACAGAGGCGGTGGGCAAAGGGGAAATAAGGTTAGGCTTAGGGGTTTGGTTAGTGATAACTAGGGATTCTAGTTCATTTTATACTCCTTTTCACTTGAGTTTTGATTAAAAATGTATATAAAATAGTCCCAAAGGCTTACATGTTGTACTTGTTTGCAGGGTTTGGTCAAAAAAAGGTGACAATTAGTCAAAACCAGCTCAAAAAGGATTGAAACATGCACAAGTACCAAGAACAAGTCCAAGGACATTTGAAATAGATCCAATGCGGCCGCAATCCATTTAGTGCAGTCCGTAGTGATGAGATTCAAAGAGGTGCAGTTTTTGGTAACTCAAGCACTGCGGCCACAAACCATTTTATGCAATCCGCGGAGATGAGATTCAGAGAGTTACGGAAAATGGAGATTGAAGCCAGCACGGTCCGCAAGTCATTTTGTGCGTACCGCATTGAAGCCACCGCGGCCGCGCTGTATTTTATGCGGACCGCAGTGGCCAGATTCAGAGAATGCAGAATCAAGCCAAAAAGCCTCAGTGCGGTCCGTGGTACATTTTGTGCGGACCGCAATACCTCGTCAGGGGTATTTTTGTCCAGAAAATTCGGCCCAATATAAATACTTTCTTTTCACATTTTAGGGTATCTTTTGTAATCTGACTTTAAGGAGAGCACGTGAACGACTCTTGTGTTCCATTTTGAGTAATTTGTAGCTACATTTACGCTGAATCTTCATTATCTTAGTTTGTAATTAAATATTATGGGTTATTCTTCATCTAATTTCTCGTTTTCTTCCATTATTATGAGTAGCTAGACCCATTAGCTAGGGTTGTGGCTCAACCCTAGTGTGGGTATTTGATGGGTCTTGTGTTTTAATGCTTAGATGTTTATGGGTGGTTGATATTTGGACTGATTTGTGTTTTGTATGTTGGATTAGTGGTCGCAAATACTAATTTGTGCCTATGTGACTTGGGCTCTTCTTGAGAAAGAGAGCTGAAGTTAGAAAATCAGTCCAACAAGAAATTGGGGCGTACTCAAGAGATTGATAGCCCCAATTAAAGGGTTAAATCTAGAGATAGTAACACCCGACTTGAGCCTGCAATGCTTGCTTAATTTCGACACCCAATTGGTCTTGAGAAAGTCTATTCGGGCAAAGTCACTCAAGCTACCGAGAGGTATCGAGTGAGTAGTGTCGTGCAAATGACTATATCGCGATCCCAAACATAACATCTTTGCCTTAGACTTAGGAACCCGTCAAGTATTCACCTAGGGGGAAGTCACTTCCCTAGTGCCTCGTTACCTATTAGAAAACCCTTTAGCAAGTATTCTTAGTTAAATTTAGCATCTTATAGTATAAAAAATAGAAGTAATAAAAATAATAACTATGATTGGAAGCGTAATTAAGAGTATTACACATTGCTAGTTTAGATAGGAATCCAATTCCCAAATCTAGCTCCTTGTGAATTTGATCCCGACCTATTCAGGTAAAAGCTGCATCGACTGCTCTCGCCGCTCTATAGTGGTGCAGGGTTGGCTCCGATCACTTTTTGGAGCCGTTGCCGGGGATGCTAACGGTTTTGGCTATCTATCTAAATAGTTGTGTGTATTGCTTTTCTTTCCTTCTGTGATACTAATTGTTTTTGTGACGCCAATCCAGGTACAAAATGGCGGCAAACAACAACAATGACCCTCTTGGAAATGTGATCCTTGGGGGGGGGGGGGGGGAGGTTGATGACATCGGTGAGGATGAGGTGCCTCTTTACCTCAAGGACAACGGAGAGGCTGCCAGGCCAATGCTAATGCCAATGATAATATTCCAGACCCTCCCCTACCACCTCCAAGAGTGGCCCCTCGGGTGCTTCCCAATCAAGGATATGCCAGTGCAATTGTCCTGCCCCGGATCCGGGCGGGCAATTTCTAAATTACCAATGTGATGCTGACCTTGCTGGAGTAACGAGGATATTTCACGGGTACTCCCGATCAAAATGCTTACAAGCACCTCAAGGGCTTTGTTGATACATGTTGGGGGAGCAAGCAAACCAACGTGTCCGAGGATGCCTTGCGGTTGAGACTATTCCCTTTCTCTCTTCGGGGGAAGGCACTAGACTGGCTTGAGAGACTCCCCAACCATTCCATCCATACCTGGGATGAGTTGGCGGATAAATTTATCGCGAAGTTTTTCTCACCGGGGCACATGGCAACTTTGAGGGATGAAATCTTACTTTCAAAGAAGAGCCCAACGAACCACTACATGAAATTTGGGAGCGATACCGGACCATGGTTAAGGAATGCCCTAACAATGATATGACTGAGGCAATGATACAACAGACATTCTACCGAGGCATTAACACAACAAACCAGTGCATAGTGAACCAATTAGCCGGGGGCAACTTCATGAACACGCCGTATGATCAAGCTTGTGAGATTTTGGATGATATGGGGGACACTTCTTCCGCTTGGCAAAGTAGAGCAAATGTGCCACGGGGTGAGCCCACGGTCATTCATTTGCACAAAGAGCTCCATGATCATGGGCAGGCAATAACAGAATTGACAACAACTATGAACCAGCTAGCAAAGGCCCAGTTACAACAGGTTCAAGCTCCACGACAAGTGAATGCTATGGAGGGTGTCAACATGTTAGTGAACAAAAGAAGACAAAGAGGGCAACAGAACCAAGGGAATTCTGATCAATACAACCAAGATAGTAGTGGGTTCCAAGATGATAGGTATGAAAAGCAGAATGAAGAAGTGCAATACGTGAACAATTATCAAGGCCAAAGGGGCAATTCTTCCAACCAACAACAACAATGGAGATCCCAAGGCAATTGGGGTAATCAACAACAAGGGAAGAATAATTGGGGTAATCAACAACAAGGCAACAATAATTGGGGCAACAACAATCAAAATCCTAATTGGGGTAACTAGAACAACAATCAGAACAATCAAGGAAACTGGGGTAACAACAACAGCAACTGGGGTGGAAACAACAATCAGGGTGGTTGGAACAATAATAATCAGGGAAATCGGGGGCAAGGCTTTTAAAGGCCCCCAATGTATCAGCAACCGAGCAATCCACCCCCATTTCCATCCCAAGGGCCTAGTTCATCCAACAATGACATGGGGAGAATTGAAATGATGTTTGAACAGATGATGAAAAAAAATGCTGACTCAGATGCTCAGTTAGCATCCCACAATACTTCAATCAGAAACTTTGGAGGTTCAGCTAGGCCAAATCTCATAGTCCTTGAATAATTGCCCTAAGGGGGCTCTACCTAGTGATACGGTAGTCAACCTGAAGGGTGGGAACCATACCGGGCCAGCAATGGCAGTAATTACAAGAAGTGGACGAGGCAGTGATGTGAATGCCTCCAAACAAAAAGAAATTTTAAGTGATGAAGTATAGTTGCAAGAGGATAAGATCCTTTTGGTGGTTGAGAATGTGATTGATGAGAACGTGAATAAAGAAGTGAGGATTGATATCAAAGATACCGAGGTGGAAACTTAGAATGACGTGAACCCATCTAGGGAACACGTAATAGACATGCCGAAAGCGGTTATGCCTAAAGCCAAGGCTCCTTTGACAAGGCCACCTCCACCCTATCCTCAAAGGCTCGCAAAGCAGAAAAATGAGAACCAGTTTAAAAAATTCATTGACATGATGAAGAACTTATCCATTAATGTGCCTTTGGTGGAGGCTTTGGAGCAAATGCCTGGCTACGCTAAATTCATGAAAGATTTGGTGATGAAGAAAAGATCCATGGACTGTGAAACTATCAAGATGACCCACCAAGTTAGTGCTATAGTGCATTCAATGGCTCCGAAGTTGTAAGATCTCGGTGCTTTCACCATTCCTTGCACTATTGGAAGTGCAGACTTTGCTAAAGCTCTATGTGATTTGGGGGTGAGTATCAACTTGATGCCCTACTCAGTTTTCAAGACTTTGGGTATTGGACAGCCGAGACCAACTTCCATAAGGTTGCAAATAGAAGATAGATCGATGAAGAGGCCTTTGGGTATAATAGATGATGTTCTCGTCCGAGCGGACAAATTCATCTTGCCAGCTGATTTTGTGATTCTCGATTGTGAGGTTGATTTTGAGGTACCTATAATTTTGGGAAGACCTTTCCTTGCTACAGGGAAGGGCTTAGTTGATGTGGAAGCAGGTGAACTCACTTTCCGAGTGGGTGATGAAAAAGTGGTCTTTCATGTGTGTAAGTCAATGAAGCAGCCCAACTGTACTGAAGTGTGCTCATTTGTGGATCTTGTCACGGCAGTGATAATTGATTATACTAGTGCAATGATCAATGTGGAGGACCCTCTAGAGGCGGTTTTGTTGAATCTTGATGTAAATGAGGATGAAGGCCGTGTGGAGTGTGTCAATGCTTTACATGGAATGGGCTCTTACTCGTATGAGCCTCGGAAGCTATCCTTGGATATTGAGAATAGGAAGACTCCACCAACAAAGCCCTCAATCGAGGAACCTCTAGTGTTGGAGTTGAAGCCGTTGCCTCCACACCTCAGGTATAAATTCTTAGGCCCTAGTTCAACTTTGCCAGTTATTCTTTCCTCTTCTCTTACTAACATGCAGGTAGATGCCACATTGGTGGTGCTCCGAAAAGTGGAAGAAGGCAATTGGATGGACTTTAGCTGATATTCGGGGAATAAGCCTCGCATTCTGTATGCACAAGATTATTCTTGAAGATGATGCAAAACCCTCCTTGGAACATCAAAGGAGGTTGAACGAGGCAATGCAAGAAGTTGTGAAAAGGGAGGTGATCAAGTGGTTAGATGCCGGGGTTGTGTACCCCATCTCTGACAGCTCTTGGACTTTGTCGGTGCAATGTGTGCCGAAGAAGGGTGGTATGACCGTGGTGTCCAATGCGCAAAATGAACTAATTCCTACCCGGACAGTCACCGGATGGAGGGTGTGCATGGACTACCGCAAGCTGAACAAAGTGACCCGCAAGGATCACTTTCCATTGCCTTTCCTTGACCAGATGCTTGATCGACTTGCTGTGTGTGCCTTCAATTGTTTCTTGGATGGTTATTCTAGGTACAACCAAATCTTGATTGCTCCGGAAGATCAGGAGAAGACCACTTTCGCTTGTCCATATGGCACCTTTGCCTTTTCTAGGTTGCCTTTTGGGTTGTGTAATGCACCGGCTACATTCCAGCGGTGTATGATGGCCATTTTCACCGACATGGTGGAAGATATTTTGGAGGTGTTCATGGACGACTTTAGTGTGGTGGGAGACTCATTTGATGAACGCTTGAGAATCTTGATAGGGTGTTGGCCCGGTGTGAAGAAACCAATCTTGTGCTCAATTGGAAAAATTCCACTTCATGGTTGAGGAGGGCATAGTTCTTGGTCACACAATTTCAAAGCAATGGCATAGAAGTGGACAAAGCTAAAATAGAGGTGATTTCAAGGCTTCCTCCCCCCACTTCTATCAAGGGGGTTAGAAGTTTTCTTGGGCATGCGGGGTTTTACCGGAGATTTATCAAGGATTTTTCGAAGGTAGTGAATCCTTTGTGAAAGCTATTAGAAAAGGATGCCAAGTTCGTGTTCGAAAAGGGATATATGCAAGCATTTGAACTTCTCGAGCACAAGTTGACCACCACTCTTATTATTACCACACCCAATTGGAGCTTGCCTTTTGAGCTCATGTGCGACGCGAGTGATGTTGCGGTTGGGGCAGTTTTGGGTCAAAGAGTGAGCAAAATATTTCATCTGGTGTACTACGCGAGCAAGACAATGAATGATGCCGAAAGGAACTACACAGTGACTGAAAAAGAGCTATTGGCTATTGTGTTCGCAATGGAGAAATTTCGGCCGTATCTCATGGGCGCCAAAGTCATAGTGCATACCGGTCATGCCGCTTTTAGGTATTTGATGACGAAGAAAGATTCCAAATCTAGGTTGATGCGATGGGTCTTGTTACTCAAGAGTTTGATTTGGAAATTGTGGACCGAAAAGGTAGTGAAAACCAAGTGGCGGACCACTTGGCCCACTTGGAGGAGGAAGGGAGGCCGTGTGATGGCCTAGAGATCAACGATACATTTCCCGATGAGCAACTACTTTCTGTTTCGATGAATGATATGCCATGGTTTGGGGATGTTGCTAATTTCCGTGTGACTGGTATAATCCCGTGTGAGCTCTCTTCTAACCAAAGGGAGAAGCTCAAACGGGATAGTTTGGATTTCTATTGGGATGAGCCGTACTTGTTTAAGATTTGCACCGACAGAGTGATCCGGAGGTGTGTTCCAGTAGAGGAGCAGTTGAGTATCTTAGAGGCTTGTCACTCCTCTCCCTATGGTGGCCATCATGGCGGGGCAAGGACAACTTCGAAGGTTCTTAGTTGTGGGTTTTACTGGCCAACTTTGTATAAAGATGCAAGTAAACTTGTAAAGAGGTGTGATGAATGTCAAAGAGCGGGTGGAATTTCGAAGAAAGATGAGATGCCTCTCAACACCATTCTAGAACTTGATATTTTTGATGTGTGGGTATTGATTTCATGGGCCCATTTGTAATATGGGAACACATACATTCTAGTGGCGGTTGACTATGTTTCAAAGTGGGTCGAGGCTGTGGCTTTACCCAACAATGAGGCTCGGAGTGTGGTTGCGTTTCTCAAAAAGAACATTTTTACTAGGTTGGCACTCCTCGTGCAATCATAAGTGATGGGGGTCGCATTTTTGTAATAAAGCTTTTGACACTTTGCTTGTAAAGTATGGTGTCAATAACAAAGTTTTTACTCCTTATCATCCTCAGGCGAGTGGCCAAGTTGAAGTCTCAAACAGGGAAATTAAGAGTATATTGCCAAAGACAGTCAATGCAAAACCGATTGGTCAAAGAAATTGGATGATGCTTTATGGGCTTATAGGACTGCTTACAAGACTCCGATTGGTATGTCTCCGTACCGGTTGGTATTTTGGGAAAGCTTGCCATCTTCCGGTTGAGTTAGAGCACAAGGCCATGTGGGCTTTGAGGAAGCTGAATCTTGAATGGGATGTGGCAGCAAATCTTCGTGTGGAGCAGCTTAATGAACTTGATGAATTTCGATTCCATGCCTACTCCAGTTCGTCCTTGTACAAGGACAAGATGAAGTACCTTCATGACAAGTATGCTTGTAGCAAGGAGTTCAAAGTGGGTGATTTGTTTCTCTTGTTCAATTCTCGGTTACGTCTGTTTCCGGGAAAGCTTAAGTCAAAATGGAGTGGACCTTTTGAAGCGGTGCTTGTGACTTCGTTTGGTGCACTTGACTTGAAAAACAAAAATGGTGAGATCTTCAGGGTTAATGGGCACAGAGTCAAACACTATCTTGGCAAGATTGATGACAACCATGTGGTGGCAATGATCCATCTCAAGTGATTTGATGGTAACCTGCGTCGTGCCGCGACGCTAAATCAGGCGCTTCTTGGGAGGCAGCCCATGTGTCTTTCTTTTTGTTTTTCTTTGATTTTCTTTTTAGTGTAGGATTTATTTTTGGACTAACTGGTTTTGAGATGTATGTAGGGTTGTTTTGATGCAGTGCAGGACCAAGTTGGGAAATATGTACACTCTCTAAAGTTTGCACTGCGGCCGCATTGCATTTCTTGCGGTTGCAATGGCTTTAGTGCGTGGGCAACAAATCAATACGGTCCGCAGTGTTGATTGGTAAAAGAATGGGGTTCTCTAAAGTTTGCCACCGCGGCCGCAAAGCATTTTGTGCGGTCCGCGATGGACCACTGCGGCCGCAGAGCATTTCTTGCGGTCCGCAGTGGTTGACTCCCCTAGTGCTTCATGATTCTGAGTACCGCGGACCGCGGTGCCATTTTGTGCGGTCTGTGGTGGGTAGGTATAGTGGGTCCCCGGGTCATTTTCTATAAATAGGACCTTAGGGCTTCATTTACCCTTTTCGCTCTCTGCTCACTCAATAGTAAAAATCACTGTTCATACTAGCCCTAAACATAAATTTCACGTTTTGTCTCTCAATCATCTGTGTGCATCTCATAACTGGTACTTCAAACTCTTCCTAATCTTTAATTTAATTTAATTTAATTTTAATTTGTTAGCTTCTTTTTCTGTTTCTTCCCTTTTTCTTTTAATTTGTATCTTAGAGTTGCATAATAATGTTTATATTAGGGTTAGTTAGTGAAGAATGATGATTAAACACCTAAGGGATCAATAATATGTGCAAATTAAGTAAAAATGTGAAAAAAACTTGAAACCCTAGGTTGGTGCTTCTCTACGGTCCGCAAAGCCATTTTATGCGGACCGCGGTGGTTTAACTTCAGAAAGTCAACAATTGAGGACCGTGGTCGCGGTAGATTTTATGTGGTCCGCGGTGCCTTACCGCGGCCGCAAACCATTTTGTGCGGTTCGTGGTGCCTAGAATCAGAGAGTGAGTAGTCTGATCCCACCTCAATGCGGACCGCGGTGCCATTTTGTGCGGTCCGTAGTGGTCCATTTGCGGCCGCACTGCACTTTGTGCGGTCCACAGTCTGCAGTTCCGTTTTACATTGTCAACTGTCTGAAATCATAATCTTCATTGTTTCATCTGGTACTATGATACTAACGATAACATAATGAATTCCACTTGTAGAAAATGGTCAAATCACGAGGCGGTGGAGACAAACAAAATGGAAAAGATGATTCCTCACGGGGTAGGGGACGAGGAATGATAAGATTGACCCCCAGGCTCGGCAGGCAATTTAGGAGACCAGAAAGTCAATAAGGGCTGTTGATAGAGCTGCTTTCCATTCAGAGGGAAGTGAGTATTTGCCCTCCCGGGAGGCGTCTGATTTTGAGTCAGTGCCGGAGTATATGCCTGACTTCCCGGAGAGGATGAGATTGAGAGATGAGACTACCCATCAGGGATCCCCCACTGCTCAAGCTTCAATTCCAATTTCTTCTGAGTCGTCTGAGGGCTCAGCCGAGAGCGGTGACAGTGCCTCTTCTACCTCACCTACAGCTTCACCACCCGGTGAGGATCTCGTATAAGGAGAAGGAGGGGGTGAGCCCCAAGTAGGAGGGGTGGCGAGAACCAGGAAATCGGAGGTTTGAGAGGATAGTTTTGTGAGTGAAGTGGCTTACCACAAGTTCTGAGAATGGTGGCTTGAGAGGAAGTTGATACTTGAACGGACTTTCATTGATAGAGACCTCTTGCCTCACAACCCTAATGTGATGAGGCAGTTCAGAGAGAGAGTGGGCTGGGAATACTTCACAGGCAATGTTGAGGATGCAAATGAGCACCTAGTTAAGGAGTTCTACACCAATGTTGCCTACATCAAAAAGGGCACGAAAGTGACTAAGGTGCGGAATCTGAAAGTGAAATTTGATGGGAAGACAATCAATGACTACCTGGGCTTTATGGAAGAAGATGACTCACTGTATTTGGAGAAGGTAGCATTGGGAGAGGCAGTCCGTCCGTGGTTAGCAGATTACCTAGTACTCGCGGGTACCACCCTAAGTTGGTTGACAACAGGAGTTCAGATTTTAAGGAGGGCTCTAAACTTTGAAGCAAAGGGTTGGGAGACGTTCGTCTGCAGCAGATTGGATCCCACCACTCATGAGAACTCCATACCTATCTCTCGGGCAATCTTGGTGGCTTATATCATGACAGGGTACCCGATCAACGTTGGGAAGGTGATGTTTGAGGTGATCACACGGGTGGTCAATGAAAATGATATATCATACCCCTTCCCAAATTTCCTGACTATGTACCTGGATGACTTGGAGGTGGACAAGAGGAGATTTGATGTGAAGGTGAAGCCCAAAGCACATTTTTCCTGGTACAGCTTGTAGAGTGATGACAACCCTAAGGGCAAAGATCCTAAAGGCAAAGCCACTGCTTCTACTGGCCAGTCTGAAGAGCCAGTAGTTGTAGTAGCTCCTTCTCAGCCTCCATCAGTTACCCCAGCTACTGCCCCAGGACCTTCTACTACCACTGCCACAGATATCCCATCATCTTCGGCCTACCCACTGACTGGCCACCGCTTAAGCCAGACCCTTGCCAGTATCAACAACTGGATGCAGGCAACCACTTCTAAGCTGTCTGTGCTTTCTACCTCGGTGGAAGCCCAGTCTGTACCACCTCAGCCACAGGTCCCGCAGTCAGTGGAGGACACTCTTAAGGAGCTTCTGGACAACCAGAAGAAGCTCTTGGAGAACTAGCAGTTGATCTTGGATGCTGTAGATGCTCATGGGAAAGCATTGAAAGATCTAGCGAAGGAAACCAAGAAGCTGAGGAAGACTCGAGCATCAAAGGAGTCAGTAAAGGAGTTGTGGGTAGAGGTGGAGAGAATGAAGGCTGCTGATCAATTGCCTTTGGAGCTATTATTGCAGGACCCGACCCCAGCAGTCCAGCCTGAGCTGGAATTGGAGAGACCAGCAAAGAGAAAGAGGGTGATTCCCCATGCTGATAATGCAGTGATAGAGTTGGCGGAGCCTCAGGAAGGCTCCTCTAGCCAGCCCCAGGTTCCAGTACAGGCGCAGGACCCAGTGCAGACACAAGTTACAGGGATCCAGTCACAGGTTCCCCAGTAGTCCGAGGATCCAGGGACCCAGGCTCATGATCCTATGCAGACGGAGGACCAATAGAGAGTTTTCTCTTTACTCTCTATCTTTTATTGATCTTATTTTGGTTAGTTAGCATTGAGGACAATGCTAGCTTTCATTTGAGGGGGTAGCCCTATTTTGATGACATTGGGTTGTATATATGACACTACTTTCTTTTTATGCTTTGATTTTCACTTTTGGTATGTACATAATTTTACCATTTTAGTTCACTTATCGTACTTTTGCAACTTTGGTCTGTATATAAAGTTACTTTCTGATGTATATATTCATTCTCCCTTATGTATATTCGACTAAATCCTCTCTTGTACATATTCATTTACTTTCCGCATTTTTTTCTTCTTTACTAGCTTCTTATTTCATTGTGATAGCTTCTTATTTTTAGTTTTTCCGTGCAATAAACCTTTGGTTTTCTTAATACCACGGTTCTTTCCAAAGGTGGAATTTGTGTGAACTGGGTGGCTCTTCTCGATGATGGATGGCATGACAACCTTCTTAGGGGTTTGAGTCTGTTTTCTTTTTCTTTTTGTGTAAATAGTATCTAGTGAGTAGTGGTTCCTCAAGCAAAGCTTCACTCGGGCCTAACACATTTGCCTTTGATCCTATGGTCAAAAACAAATTGTTGTGTATAGGATGGTGAAAGTTGTGACCTTGAGACTCTTGTGTTGGCCGATAATCATCAAGTGGTTTTTTGGGACCATTGTGCTGCTCAAATCATAGGTAAGGTCGTTGTGGTCCCCTGACTCTGTCTCTTTAGCAATCCTATAGCTTGTGTGGTGAGAATTTGAATTGCAAGTCCAAGTCCCGTGCCATTGAGTCTAGAACTTGCCCTGAATGTTTGTCTAGGCGAAATCCTAAGTGTAGTTTGACTTGAGAAGTGATTATAAGCTCTCCTTGATCCAAATGATATCTTGAAAACATCCATAGCCTACCAATGATAATATCCCTAGTCAACCCCTTTGAGCCATAACCCTTTTTCCTTCAAAAACCATGATACAAGCCTTTACCCGTTTTGAAAAGACCCTTTCTTGGCACCCAATCTTTCCTTAGCACATGGCAAAAATATAAGTTTGGGGGTAGAGATGTGGAATGCAACAAAGTGGTAAAAGGTACAAAAGCAAAGAAAAGGAAAGGCAATGAAAAATAAAGAAAAATCAAAAAAGTCAAAAAGAATGAGCAATATAGAAGAAATGAAGGGATTGAATAAAAGTAAAGTGATGAAAGGCGTGGAAAGCCTAAAAAGGGAGAAAAAGGTTTGAAATGAACAAGAAAGAGTGACAGTGTGTCTCTCTAACCCCTAAGAAAGAAGTAAATGACAAAGTCAAGAGAATGTGTGCCAAAATAAAGCAAATGAAGTGCTTAAGGGAAGATGGAACCTACTTAGACCAAATATTTCCTACCCTGAACCAAAAGCCTTCACGATAACTCCACAAAAGCCCTATATGATCTGAAGTTGAACGAAGCTTACAGTAGTGGTGACTCACATAAGGGGCAAGCATATGGTACTTAGAGCCGGACTTGTGACTTTTATTTGAGAGAGATGAGAGTGTTTCCACTATCCTCGTTCTGAGTGTTACAATTTGAAAGTGAGGTTTGCTTAGGGAGAGTTGAAGATGTATGAGTTCGGATTCCACAATGACCAAAGTGGTAGAAAGAGTTTCTTTGGTGAGTCGAGTCAATCCTTGATGCTCTTGTGTCGCACTAAAACCATGATGTTTAAAAGGTTGAATGTTGTCAATGACTCATTTGATTTGAGGGTAATTTTTAGTCCTAATTGATGCTAGATGAGGTCACTTTAGGTCAGCTGAATTTTCTTGGTTTTACTCTTAAGAGGTGGGACTTATTTTGTTTGCTTGAGGACAAGCAAAAGCTTAAGTTTGGGGGAGTTGATAAATAGGGATTCTAGTTCATTTTGCTCTCCTTTTCACTTGAGTTTTAATTAAAAATGTATACAAAATAGTCCCAAAGGCTTACATGTTGTACTTGTTTGCAGGGTTTGGTCAAAAAATGTGACAATTAGTCAAAACCAGCTCAAAAAGGAGTGAAACATTCACAAGTACCAAGAACAAGTCCAAGCGCAGTTGAAACAGATCGCAATCCATTTAGTGTGGTCCGTAGTGATGAGATTCAAAGAGGTGCAATTTTTGGTAACTCAAGCACTGCGGCCGCTAACCATTTTATGCGGTCCGTGGAGATGAGATTCAGAGAGTTATGAAAAATGGAGATTGAAGCCAGCGCGTCCGCAAGTCATTTTGTGCGGACCGCATTAAAGCCACCGCGGCCGCGACGTATTTTATGCGGCCCGCGGTGGCCAGATTCAGAGAAGGCAGAATCAAGCCAAAAAGCCTCAGCGCGGTCCGCGGTGCATTTTGTGCGGACCGCAATACCTCGTTAGTGGTATTTTTGTCCAGAAAATTTGGCCCAATATAAATACTTTCTTTTCACATTTTTAGGGTATCTTTTGTAATCTGACTTTAAGGAGAGCACGTGAACGACTCTTTTGTTCCATTTTGAGTAATTTGTAGCTACATTTACGCTGAATCTTCATTATCTTAGTTTGTAATTAAATATTATGGGTTATTCTTCATCTAATTTCTTGTTTTCTTCTATTATTATGAGTAGCTAGACCCATTAGCTAGGGTTGTGGCTCAACCCTAGTGTGGGTATTTGATGGATCTTGTGTTTTAATGCTTAGATGTTTATGGGTGGTTGATATTTGGACTGATTTGTGTTTTGTATTTTGGATTAGTGGTTGCAAACACTAATTTGTGCCTAAGTGACTTGGGCTCTTCTTGAGAAAGAGAGCTGAAGTCTAGGAAATTAGTCCAACAAGAAATTCGGGCGTACTCAAGAGATTGATAGCACCAATTAAAGGGTTAAATCTGGAGATAGTAACACCCGACTTGAGCCTGCATTGCTTGCTTAATTTCGACACCCAATTGGTCTTGAGAAAGTCAATTCGGGCAAAGTCACTCAAGCTACCGAGAGGTATAGCGTGAGTAGTGTCGTGCAAATGGCTATATCGCGATCCCAAGCATAACATCTTTGCCTTAGACTTAGGAACCCGTCAAGTATTCACCTAGGAGGAAGTCACTTCCTTAGTGCCTCGTTACATATTAGACAACCCTTTAGCAAGTATTCTTAGTTAAATTTAGCATCTTATAGTATAAAAAATAGAAGTAATCAAAAGAACAACTATGATTGGAAGCGTAATTAAGAGCATTATATTGCTAGTTTAGATAGGAATCCAATTTCCAAATCTAGCTCCCTGTGAATTTGATCCCGACCTATTCGGGTAAAAGCTGCATCGACCGCTCTCGCCGCTCTATAGTGGTGCAGGGTTGGCTCCGATCAGTTAGTTAAAGGGATGAATTAGATATGGGCCGTTGATCTCAGAGATCAACGGTCACGATTAAAAGGGGGTTGGGTCGGGTTAATTTAAATGGGTTGTGACCGGGTTTTGGGTTATAGGGTGTTATTGGTTTGGGCTGGAGTTATTGGGCTAGTGTATTGGTCCGAAAATGATTAGAAATTGGAGATAGTTTTTAAATACCCGATATTTTATCAATAAATAATTTACAAAAGTAATTAATAAATAATAAAAATATTATTTGTGCACTAAAATGATTGAAAATAATAACTTGACATTATAAAAATATAAAAAGTTATTTTGTCATAAATAATATAATTATACATGAATATAGGCTATTATTGCAAAAATGTGCAAGTAGCCTAAAAATGCAAATGTAATTATGAAAAAATGAAGTAAAATAATTAAAAACATGCATGTTGGTATAAATAATAAGTTTGGATGATTAAAACATCATAAAAATAATTTGAGTGATAACTATTGAATATTTATACAATAAAAATGTAGAAAGAAATTAATTTAGGGCTTCCAAAAATCATGGAAAATTATGTAAAATACTTGTATAGGTTTATAAAATAAATGATAATGCAACTATACTATTTTGAAAGTATATATATATACAATTTAAATATATGAGGAAAAAATTGGGTATCAACTAATTATTGATAAATTACAGAATAATACGCTCCATATGCTGACCTTGTAGTATTTTAGCCCATTTACAAGTTTGCAAATGCGTAGCCAAATATCAATAAGCTTAAATCTGATTTTTTTTCCGTTTTTTTTGTTCTATGTATCTTCAGGCCCGAAACATCTATGAGTTTCCATTCTCCTTTTTCTCTAAGTTTCTACATACCTATCACAACTACAAAAACGCAAAAACAAAGAAATCTAAAATCTCATCTCCTTTAATGCTAATCCTGTTAAATTTCAAATATGATTTTGTGAGAAATTTGGAGTGGGTATTGTTTGAACTTATTAAAAATAGTCTAAAAAAATGTATAAAGATGTATAAGCACAGTAGTGAAAATGTTGGTGATACACTATGTATATAGGTATATGTCACAACCCAATTTCTCCCTCTGTGAGTTGTCGTGACGGCACCTAGTCTCTACGACTAGGTAAGCCTAACACTTTACGAAAAATGAAATAAAAGCATGAACATTAACTATTAACAGTAACAAATACCTAATAAGCAACTAAATTCCACCCGGCATATACACTTATCACCTCTGAAATGTACCAAACAATTCCCAAAATCCGAAATACCGCAAGTCACAAGCTACTAAGAAGTCTTAACTATTCTATACATCATTTTTACAAAAAGAAGGAAAAATGAACATAGGGGATAGAGGGGGGGCGGGGCTCTGAGGATCTGCGGGCGCGGGCAGATGTACCTTGAAGTCTCCAATAAGCAGTAGCGTCTGCAACTAGTAATGAGACTGGTAAGATGAACCTAGATCTACACACGAAAAATATGTGCAGGAAAGGGCATGAGTATACCACAACGGTACCCAGTAAGTGCCAAACCTAACTTTGGTCGAGTAGTGACGAGATCAGGTCAGGGCCCTACTAGTATAAATATAATGAAATAAGACAGAATGAAATATCACAGGAAAATAGATATGGAAATCTAACAGAGATAGAGAAATGAAAGAAAACATCTCATAACACAGTGATAACAACATGGGATCTCCCCCGTCTCGTACTCCCAAACGTAAATGCTCAACCAACAGGAATAACAGTTACAACAAGAGAAACCTACAGTTTTAGACTAAGTGCAAATCAAGGAAGACAGGAAATTTCACTAAAACATGCTGTACAGAGTTCAAATAGGCAGTTAAAACACGTAGGCATGCTCTTATAATCTAAACAGGATAGTTACATATGCTAGTGTAGTTACATATGCTCCGGATAGCCCAAATCTAGCCAAATAAATTACATAACATAAATATAGCTAAGGGAAACTAATCTAACTAATGAAATCGAAGCTAAAGCAAGAAATTGGAAAAATCGCCCCAAAAGCCTCCCCAGACCCACGTCTCGGAATCGGGTAAAAGTTACCAAATATGAACACCCATTCACTCCTACCAAAATTATTCAAATCCGATGTCTAAATCCCAATCAAATGTCAGAAATTCGATTGGGGAACTTTTCCCCCCATTTTCAAATGGAGAAAACAACTTTAGATTAATGAAATACAACTAAAAATGAGTTAGGTTTTGTTACCCTGGAGCTCTCTCTGAAAATACCTCAAGAATCGCCAAATCCCGAGCTCCCAAGTCCAAAAATGATGAAATGAATCAAACCCTCAACTTTCCCCCTTTTTCTGCCAGCGAACTCGCTTCTGCGAGCCCACAACCGCACCTGTGGTACCGTACCTACGAGAAAACCATCGCAGGTGCGAAAATCACTTAAGTCCTCAAGGGCCGCAACGATAAGGAGGTCGCACCTACGGAACATCTCCCGCTTCTGCGGTCCTAGGCCGCTTCTGCGTACACCCTAGCGCATCTGCGGGTATCGCAGATGCGGAATTCTCCTCACACCTGCGATCCTAGCCTGGGCTATCCAAATCCCCTTCTGCGCTTGTTTCTCCGCTTTTGCAAGCCCGCACACGCGATCTCCCCACCACAGGTGCGAAAACACCAGATGGCTGAAACTTCAACAATGGCCTAAGTCCAAATTTCAACCCGTTGAGCATATGAAACACACCCGAGGCCCCCGGGACCTTAGACAAACATACCAACCAATCCTAAAACATCATACGAACTTAGTCGAGCCCTCAAATCACATCAAACAACGCCAAAAACACAAATCACCCTCCAATCCAAACTTAATGAACTTGAAACTTCCAACTTCAACAACCGATGCCGAAACCACGTCCGATTGACCCAAGTCATATCCAACACTACACTCCAACTTTCGGAATCGGATTCCGACCCCGATATAAAAAAATTCACTTTCGGCCCAAAACTCCAAAAATTTCAACTTTTGCCATTTCAAGCCTAAATGAGCTACGGACCTCCAAAACACAAAGGACACGCCCCTAATCCCAAAATCACCCAACGGAGCTAACAATCGACGGAACTCCATTCCAGAGTCGTCTTCACACAGTTTCGACTACAGTCCAAATCCTAATGCTTAAACCTCCATTTAGGGACTAAGTGTCCCAAGCACTTCCAAAAACCAAAATGAAACCTCCCGGCAAGTCACAATAGCAGAAATAGATACGGGGGAAGCAGTTAATAGGGGATCGGGGCTCTAACTCTCAAAATGACAGTCCGGGTCATTACAGTACAATAGTTGAAGAAGACGTAGAAGAAATATGATAAATCCACCAAATACCTTGTATAAAATAATGCATAAAAGGTGTTTATACACTATTATACATTACTTATACAATATTATACAAATGAATCTTATTAATGGAGCTTCACGGGTTCTTCTTCTTCCTTGGGCATCTTCTGAAATTCAACTCAAATCTAGCTTAAATCTACTCCAAATCACTTCAATTTCGAGTTTTGAACTCCCCTTGACGATCTCAATCAATTGGGACAACACCCAATCCAAATAACTAATAAAATCAAAAATTCAATTTCTGAAATTGAATCCTCGAACGACCTTTATTGGTGACTCCAAAAAAAATAATTCTTTTACTTAATATTTTTTTTCTTCTCATCTAAATAGTGGTTATCAACTTTGAATCTGGAAGGAGAATTGAAGAACAAATATAATGGTAGAGAAATTTTGGGTGCAAAGTCGTGATACAGAGAGAAGAAAAACGAAGAAAAGGATAAAAAATAATTAAATTGGGTAGGCTAACTAGTGAAAAGTAATTTTTCAGATTATGTACAACCTAGGCCATATCAGGTAAGTGCTTCAAATGTGGGTCATTTTCTAATGGGTTGTTGGGACAAGTGACAAGGAGTGTAATTCCCCCTTAGTTATCCTACCCTCCCATAGGGATAAAAACATTACAATCTCGAGATAACTAATCCTGTGTTAGTTATATCACGATTTAATCCCAACCAAACGTGGGATAAACTTTTCTCAAATTTAATCTTGTGATTTTAATTATCCCTTGTCCTTCGTACCAAACGAGCTCTTGGTGTTAAAACTTAAATCCTTTGTATAATAAAATGCACTCTAAGAGCATGTTTGACCAAGCTTCTAGGAGGCCAGAATTATATTTTTTTGTCAACAATATACATTTTGAAAAATTAAGGTGTTTGGCCAAGATAAAAAAGTATTTTTGAGCAACAACATAAGCAGTCTTTCTGTTTTCGGGGAGAAGCTGTTGAGTTTTTTTTAATTAAAAAATAAATAAAAAGGTGTGAATGAGAACGGGAGGGAAAATAAAAAATCGAAGCATTCCTTTTAGTAAGTCACTTTGTCCCTCGTCAGAGAATGGAAAGGAAATTATTGTGCTTATATAGAGAAATATATTTTAGCTCTTAAAGAGTTGAGAAGAAGTGGTGCCTCGCGTTGTCGTCGTTGCTCGCTCGGTTTCGACTTCGGTCAGCTGATTTGATTGATACATTTTTTGGATCAACTTTTTTCTCCATTATTTATTTCTTTTTAATTTTGATATATTTTTCGCGAAATTTTTAATTTAAAATTCGCGGCGATAATCGAATTCCCCAACGATCAAATTCGTGCCTAACAAAAATTTTATTTTTGGAACAGACACCTTCTCAAACGAGCATATATCTTGGCACCTGTTGAAACGTAAATCATTGACTATAACTACAACGGAATAGCCTTATTGTTCAGACACTGATCAAATACAAAATATGCATATATTCTCCCCTCTCTTCTCTACATTTCTGTATTGTTTTCAAAGCAAAAAGTAAGCATCCGTATGGTTTAATGTCTTTTGATGACTTGACGAAGTTCTGTAATTTTCATTGCCGGTATTACATAATAGTTTTTCCGTTCTATCATGAGAGAAATTAATCTGATAATCTTGAGCAACAGTTGGGGGATTAAATTCCTTAAGAAAACACAGTTTTCTGTTGGGCTCATAACTTTTATTTTTCCTACTTCTTTTTTTGTTTCTGCTTCTATTTATGTTTCTATTTTACTTTTGCAGAGTTTTATTTTTAAACACACATTAATAACAAAAGCTACAAATTCTAGCTTATTCCAAGAAGTAGAAACAGAAGTAGAAAATTAATTTGTTATAGACAAAATAACCTTACAAGCAATTTATATGTTCCCAATTATCCTCATTAATTGAACTTTTTTCTTTTTATTTTCCTTTTTATTTCTACAATGTCTTTCTTCGCTTTTTATTTAATCATATTTTTGTTCCCTTTCTCCTATTTCTTTTTGGAATAGTCTCACAAGAGTAGATTTTTATTTTTACTGAATGATGCATTTTGATATATTTAAATTATCATGTAATAATAAGTAATATCAAATACTCAATATGATTGCTTTGGAATAACTATATTTTATATTGATTAGAATTCTTTAATTTATACTTTTACTTTGTGTCTTATATTCTAATTCAATTGCTTTATAATAAATTTTTTCTCCTTTTTAGATAATACCAGTTGCAAAGTAAACCTTTACTAGCCCTTTTGGTAATTTGATATTTAAAGTACTTTGAAAAGATTGGTCAAATATAATCTGTTTGCAAGAAGCACTATTTAAAAAAATTGGCCAAACACAAACTGTTATTTTACAAAAGTACTTTTGAACAAATAATACTTTGTTCAAAATAAGCAATTTTGAACAAAAAGCACTACTCAAGTACTTTTGAACAAAAACACTATTCAAAATAAACAGTTTTTGATGAATTGGCCAAATGAACTCTAAATACTCGCGATAGTAACAATTTATGGTGATGGCTACTTGATGACTAGTAATAGTTATAATTGATACAGGAGGTTGTTAGTGATAGTTGTACTATAACGTCATGGGGCGAGGCCATAGGTGGTGACTGGTGGTTAAGGATAATTAACATGCAATATAATTCTTGTTATTTGTTCAAATCTAGAGTATTTTTTTTCTTCAAATTCAATATTCGATTATAATTGTAACGACTCGAACAGTCGTTTTGAGCCCTAGCGCGCCGTTCAGCAGTTCGAGACCATGAACAACTTCCATTCAGGCATTATGACTTGTACGCGTGGTCGGAATTGAATTTCGGGAAGATCGGAGTTGACTTGGAAGGGAAATTCTCATTTCGGAAGCTTTAAGTTGAGAGAATTGACTGGGATTGGATTTTTGAGTAAACGACATCGGAATCGGGATTCGAAGGTTCCAGCAGGTTCGAGGTGACCCGGGAGCGTTTTGGCGCCTATTGTGGAAGCTAGCATTTTAGAAGAAATTTCATATGTTTGGGTTGAAGTGCATTTCAGTGTTATCGATGTCCGTTTGGGATTCCGAGTCTGGGAGTAGCTCCATATGGTGATTCTGGAGTTGGGAGCGCGATCGGAAGTGAATTCGTATGTCCGTGGAGCATTTTGGAGCCATTTGGCTAAATATAGAAATTGAAGGTTTTGAGAAGTTTGACCGGAAGTGGACCTTTTGATATCGGGGTCGGAATCCGATTTCGAAAGTTGGAGTAGGTCCGTAATGTCGAATATGACTTGTGCGCAAAGTTTGAAGTCAATCGGGCGTGATTTGATAGGTTTAATCATCGAAAGTAGAAGTTTGAAATTCTAAAGTTCATAAAGCTTGGATTGGAGGTCGATTCTTGGTTTTAGCATTGTTTGATATGATTTGAGGCCTCGAACAAGTCCGTAATGTGTTTTGGGACTGGTTGGTATGATTGGTTGGGGTCCCGGAGGCCTCGGGTGGATTCTGGGTGGTTAACGGATCAAAAATAGAATTTTGAGAAGTGCTGAAGCTGCTGCTTCTGTCATAACCGCACCTGCGGTTGGTGGACCGCAGGTGCGAGACCGCAGATGCGGTCCTCTCTTCGCAGAAGCGGCCTAGGGCAGGCCAGGCCAGGAACCGCAGATGCGGCTCCCAAGCCGCAGAAGCGGCTCCACAGATGCGGCCTGGAGGTCGCAGATAATAATATTATTACTGGACCTTTAGTAAGTGTCGAAGTTGCCATCTCGTCTCTACTTCTTCGAGATTAGGTGGGATACTTACTGAGTACACGTTGTTTTTGTACTCATACTACACTTCTGTGCATTTTTGTTGCACAGGCACATGCGCCACTAATGGCTTAGCAGGCGTAGCAGCATGGTTGACACGGAGACTAGGTGAGCTGTATTTCCTTGAGGAGACCCGCAGCTAGTGTAGTCTCACTCAAGATTTTATTTATTTTCTGTCCAATTGTATTTCGGACAGCTGTTGTACTTTATTCGATTATTCTTAGAGATTGCTCATGCACTTATGACACCGGGTTCTGGGATGGTTGTAAAGTATTTTATATCATCTGCTTATTATTTAATTTGATTTAAGACGATTATCTTTTTAAAATGGTAAATTTGAAGGGAAAATCATAGATTTCAAGAGTATTAACACAAGGATTTAATTAAGTATTTGGTTGGCTTGCCTGACAGTGGTGTCTGGCGCCATCACGACCCTTAGTGGATTTTGGGTCGTGACAACATGGTATCAGAGCTCTAGGTTCCCGTAGGTCTCACGAGTCATGAGCAAGTCTAGTAGAGTCCCGCGTATCGGTACAGAGACGTCTGTACTTATCTTCGGGAGGCTGCAGGACTGTTAGGAGTACTTCCCTTCTTGATTCCTCATCGTGCGATTTGATTCCTTGAGGCTTATGCCCTTCCTTCCTTCCTACTCAATCTTACATGACGCGAACCGCTAGTTATAAATCGAGAATTGAAGAATTTTAATGGTACTACCGACGTGGTGCGGGATGTTTCTCCCCGCATAGTTGTCTGGGCTATTATCACCGCCTTGTGAAAGGATAATTCTGTCGTTTCGGCTCAGTAGCGGCTTCTAAGAGCTCTGAGGCTAGGCATAAGTTGCCATGATGCTATGAACGATTGTTCCGCAATATTGATATGATGGTAGGATGTTTTGCCTACGTGTCGGGGCAGTGAATGACTTGAAGGGAGGTTTACTCAGTGCACGATCTAGAGGTTGGGTATTTTATTCCCGGCAGGGGAAGGGCAATCGGACTAAGAATAGTCAGATGTGGGATGATGGAGTAACAAGACTTGGTATTCGCGAGCGTGGTGGAGTTTTCTTCTTTGATGAGGTGTCGTTGTCCAAATTGAACGTAATAAGTTCGCCGGTGTTATGATCTTCTACAATTCGCCTTTGGGGCAAGATATTGTGAAGTAGCATTGAAGATGCGACTGTTAAGTATCGCGGGGTGCGGTGGTGCAGGATTGAATCAGTGTTCCTAATATCGACGGTTCGAGGAAGATGATCTTCGAAAACGTTTAAAGTTAGCAACAGTTGTGGGTTCAAGTGCCACGAAGATAGATTTTATTTTAGGCAACAACTGAGCAGCAAAGGATGAGGAAGGACATGTGGGGAGTGTTAGGCGGCAGTTAAAATTTCTAGAAGGCCAGGTATAAGAAGTAAAGGTCGAGTAGTCGACTAAGGGGGTGAGTTTCGCCAAAGTGGGAGAGTTTGGGGTGATTTGGGCTTACGGATTAATCTGGAGTATGGGCTATAAGGCGGCAGGAGATTTGATATAACGGAAAGGAGCTGCTTGAAATGAAGAAGGATGCAACCTAACTTTGAATTGGAAGGATATTGCCGCGCACTTAATTGATGCCCACAAAAGGTGAATGGACTTGTGCAGCTAGAGAGTGAGCTTGGACTCAGGATGGGTCACTAATGTCGTGGGGATTGCACCCCGTGTAGCAGCGTTGGAAGACGTCGGCACGTAAATCCCATAGGTGGATTATCTCCAGTGAGCGGATCGGCGGTTGCATGGTTGGCGAAGCTTCTGCGGAAATTCTATTGGCTACACAACGAAGAGATTGGTCGTGCGAATGTGGGTGATGATTCAGAGTATAAAAAGGGGTTTTTATAGAAAGATTCCGAGAATTTTCGCGGCTGATTGCGTAAGGTTATGTCAATAAGAAATCAAGGATCATGGTGAAGTCCAGAGTTGTGTAATAATGGCTTCAAGCTAAGTGGGAGAGTCCCACCCCCTATGATTAGGGTTGCATGGTTAACTACTTGCGAGGGTTCTGGTTATTAGCATATTGATGGGTCATTCCAGCTACGGAAGGGACATAAGTGGTGATTTGAGTAAAGGATTGTTAAAGGTGTACTATGGTTGGCCTTATTGGCCCATGTTCAGACTTGGGGAAGGACTCGGGATTTATGCCTTGTATAGAGGTGGGTTTTGAGGGAAGTGATTCACGTGCTAGAAGATCCATGGAGTTAATTATATTCGGGGCCAAGTCAGAGCGGGTGGCTCTCAACAACGGTCCTATTGGATTCAAAGGGGTAAAGTGTGGTGCCTAATGGCTTCGAGCCTATAGATACAGTTAAGAATCAAGCCTTATGGCAGCTTATGAGGAGGTGCCCAGAAGGTTCTATGATGTTTTGGCCTGCAGGGTAGCAATTGGGAGGTATGAAATGGTTCGTGGGATTTGAGACAGCATGGTCTCTTGAGTCAAGGTCACTCCAGATGAGTGCGGATAGAGCATGCTATGTGTTGGATGGAGTACTATTATTTCTAAGGCAATCAAGGATAAATTGGAAGAAGATAGTTTGATTAGCCATAGTTGAATTGGCATATTGGTGGCAGTGATCGGTTCCTTCAACGCGATCAAGTTATGCAAGTGATTTGTGGCGGTACATGTGAGGCTTGTCGGCCGCCGTAATTGATGGTATTCAGAAGTATTCTACTATTATGGCCTGTCATGTGTAGGCGGGTCCCGAAAGGGCTATGGTGGCTTAGACCAGTACTTAGAGATTTGGCGTATTCTAGGGTTGTGAGGATTCATCTGTGCGTCGCAATGGTTCTCCTGAAGAAAGTTAAGTGAAAAGTTTTTATACGATGAAGTGTTAATCTATTAGTGCTTCTGAGTTATGATGAAAATTGTGTCCTATCGCATATTGGCGTGTTGGGTGCAGTGAGTGGTATGTAATTTGAAGCGAGGATCAAGGTTACAGTTCGGTGTTGGCAAGAATGTCACGAGCTCGGAGGAGCAGGAAAGTAGTTTCGATGTTTAAAGTAAGTTGGTATTGTCTTCAGCGTCACCTAAGATTGGTATTTGTGGAAAATGGCTTTGCATCCCGGTTAAGGATTCTTGATCGCTTTTTAACATTAGCGCGGCCGGTGAGTTGGATGCGCAGATCTGTTATCTGCTATGGAAGGTTGTGGGAGCGTGCCCACGAAAAGATTGTATTAGTGTGGCATGTAGTCATTTGATCGATTGAAGAGTTAAACCAAGTATGAAGATTGTGGTGATATCGATGGTTTGGGAATTGATGCCTGGAGGGCACTTGATTTATTGAGTTGTGGACTGTGGATGATTACTCCGGTTATGATGGTTGTTCTTATGTGTTATGAGAAAAAAGGGAGTTATTATGGACCTGCAAAAGGTTACCAGCCTAGTTCAGTGCGAGCAGAATCAACTTGAGGTTTGTGGATGGATTCAAACGTGAATATGGGCTCTATATCAGGCCAGGCGTGTTCATTTCAGTAATGCGCTCCTTATGGAAGAGTAGTCAGGGTTTTATTTCGTCGTCAGTTATTTCATGTAATGATACATTGCGCCGTTTGAGTTGTGAGGCGGCTTGGTGAATTGCTTATGTGTTGAGGTTCCGCGTAGAGATGATGTTACAAGAGCAAAATGGCTCTTGAGATTCAGATCGTATATCGCACCTCAGTCGTGCTTGAGTTTTGTAGCTTATAGCGCTATGTCTCCTCAGGGATGGTAATATGCACTTAGCGTGCTTGTGACCGATATTCGGTATTTTGTGGTAATGAGCAATTTAGCTCGATGTGCATCTCCTTAGGTGAGTGTTATGTGTGGATCGGGTGGCACGCCGCCATGGGTATGTTATTTGGATCGGGTTGCGCGCCGCAATAGTGTGATGTTGAATACAGTTTTCATACTTCATCTTATGTGTGTTTGTTTCCCATTTTCTGAGGGAAGTTCATATTAGTTGCGCGAGTCGAGTAGTTCCTTCTAGAGTTCGTTTCCCTTTGTATCACATTCGAATTGGTGGCCTACTGGCACGTTGTGGCATCATATGAGACTTTTGATCATGTCCGGGGTGGCTTATTGCCTGAGCAATTCGTATTGGGTGAGATGAGATCATCGGATTTAGGATCAATGCAATCTGATTATATGAAGTATATTAAGGAGCAAAGACCATCATTTGGTTCAGAATGAGGCGAGGGTTCTTGTCAGGGGTATAGACCCAATGATTTATTGAGTCGGTAGTCAGTTATGAATTGCTACACATCTTTCCGTCGTGGCGGTATTGTAAGAGTTAGAGCAAGACCTATGTAGGTCATGAAGTGCAACGGGAGCATCAGAATTCATGGAATTTCGGTTTATTTGATCGGAGAATGTTATTGGGGTCCTGTGAGTAAAGTGGTGCAGGTTGAAAATTCAGCTAAGGTATACAGTCATGTATTAGTGATGCGTGTAGTTATTGATACGGTGAGCGTATGTTCGAACATGCCTGGCAGAGAATTCCGGATGTTGGAATTGGGCTCTAAGGCTCATTTGCTTAAGTGAAAAAGGATATCTTCAGATTGATCGAGCTAGGGGGCCCATCTGAGTTGTGGTAGCACAGGCAGGTGCTCGAGGTGTTAAACAGTGAATTCAGACAACCCCAGCACGGTCCCTAGCACGTTCGAGGACGAACGTATGTTTAAGTGGGAGAGGATGTAACGACCCGACCGGTCGTTTTGAGCCCTAGCGCGCCGTTCAGCAGTTCGAGGCCATGAACAGCTTCAATTCAGGCATTATAACTTGTACGCGTGGTCGGAATTAAATTTCGGGAAGTTCGGAGTTGACTTGGAGGGGAAATTCTCATTTAGGAAGCTTTAAGTTGAGAGAATTGATTGGGATTGGATTTTTGAGTAAACGACATCAGAATCGGGATTCGAAGGTTCCAGCAGGTTCGTATGATGATTTCGGACTTGGGCGTATGCCCGGATCGGGTTTTGGGTGACCCGGGAGCGTTTTGGCGCCTATTGTGGAAGCTAGCATTTTAGAAGAAATTTCATAAGTTTGGGTTGAAGTGTATTTCAGTGTTATCGATGTCCGTTCGGGATTCTGAGTCTGGGAGTAGCTCCGTATGGTGATTCTGGAGTCGGAGCGCGATCGGAAGTGAATTCAGATGCCCGTGGAGCATTTTGGAGCCATTTGGCTAAAGATAGAAATTGAAGATTTTGAGAAGTTTGACTAGAAGTGGACTTTTTGATATCGGGGTCGGAATCCGATTACGAAATTTGGAGTAGGTCCGTAATATCGAATATGACTTGTGCGCAAAATTTGAAGTCAATCGGACGTGATTTGATAGGTTTAATCATCGAAAGTAGAAGTTTGAAATTCTAAAGTTCATAAAGCTTGGATTAGAAGTCGATTCTTGGTTTTGGCGTTGTTTGATATGATTTGAGGCCTCGAACAAGTCTGTAATGTGTTTTGGGACTGGTTGGTATGATTGGTTAGGGTCCCGGGGGCCTCGGGTGGATTCCGGGTGGTTAACGGATCAAAAATGGAATTTTGAGAAGTGCTGAAGCTGCTTCTATCATAACCGCACCTGCGGTTGGTGGACCGCAGGTGCGAGACCGCAGATGCGATCCTCTCTTCGCAGAAGCGGCCTAGGGCAGGCCAGGCCAGGAACCGCAGATGCGGCTCCGCAGATGCGGTCCCAGCTCTTTGGCCCATTTTCGCAGATGCGGCCCATTTCAGCAGATGCGGGACCGCAGATGCGGTCCCCTAACCTCAGATGCGGAAATGCTGGAGGCAGTGAGGTTCTTTTAAATCGGGGGTTAGGTTCATTTCAACCCCATTTTCTTCCATTGGAGCCGATTTGGAGCAACTTTGAGGTGCCATTTTCACCACCAAGCATGAGGTAAGTAAATTATGTAGTTTTGAGTTAAATACATGATTATATACGGATTTGGACATGGAAATTTGTAGAAAGCTTGTGGTTTGAGGGAAACCCTAGAAAATTGATATTCTTGGAACTTGACCACGATTTTGGGTATGGAATTAAGAGAAAATCATATATTTGAGTTCATGGAGTCATGGGTAAGCTTAATCTTCAAAAAATTCGGAATCCGGGCACGTGGGCCCGAGGGCATTTTTGTCAACCTTTCGATCGGGGTTAGGAATTGTTATAAATTGGATTAATATGAGTAGTTTATCGTTGTAACGACCCGACCGGTCATTTTTTGAATTTACGCCCCGATCCCCCATTAACTGCTTCCCTTAAGTTCATTTCTGTTATTTTGGTTTGCCGGGACGTTCGGTGTTGAGTTTTGAAAAGTTTTGGGACACTTAGTCCCTAAATGAGAGCTTAAGTGTTGAAAAGTGGTCCGTAGTCGGAACAGTATGAAGACAACCTCGGAATGGAAATCTGATGGTTCCGTTAGCTCCGTTAGGTGATTTCGGGGTTGGGAGCGTGTTCGGAATGTATTTTGGGAGCTCGTAGCTCATTTAGGCTTGAAATGCCGAAGTTTGAATTTTTGAAGTTTCCGGTTCGATTGTGAGTTTTTGATCCGAGGGTCAGATTGGAATTCCGGAAGTTGCAGTAGCTCCGTCATGTCATTTGGGATGTGTGTGCAAAATTTCAGGTCATTCGGACGTGTTTTGGTTAGGTTTTTGATCGAAAGCGTATTTGGAAGAAACTTGTAGTTCTTAGGCTTGAATCTTTGATTTAATCGGGTTTCCGGTGTTGTTTTAGGTATTTTAAGGATTGGTATAAGTTTGAATAAGGTATTAGGTGGTATTGGTGCTTTTGGTTGAGGTCCCGGAGGCCTCGGGATGATTTCGGGTGGTTGACAAAAATTTTTGAAGTTGAATGAATTGCTGAAGGTTCTGTCATCTGGTATTTCCGCTTCTACGGCTTGGGAAGCGCAGAAGCGGAGCCGCAGAAGCGGCTAGACCACCGCAGGAGCGAAATTCGATTGCTTCTTCAGTTTCCGCAGGTGCGGAAGTTTAACTGTAGAAGCGGTTACGCACCTGCGAGATAGTAGTCGCAGATGCGGCCCTTGGAATTTTGTTTGAAACCACGGAAGCGGTAATGAATCCGCATAAGCGGCAACCGCAGGTGCGGTGAAGGGCCGCAGAAGCGAAAATCTGGACTTTAATGAAGAACCGCAGAAGCGGCTCGTGGTCCGCAGAAGCGGGACCGCAGAAGCGGTCCCTTGTCCGCAGAAGCGGAAACCCCTGGACAGAAATAGAGATGTCGAGGGTTTGAGTTCATAAGTTGCAAAATCAATTGAGAGCTCGGTTTAAGGCGATTTTGAGTGGGTTTTGAAGAGAAAATCATTGGGTAACGTTTCCTTGATCCCTTTTCATTATATTTCATCATTATATAGCTAAATACATCATTGGAATTCGAATTTTGGACCAAAAATTGGATAATTTGGGGTAAAACTTCATTGGCTAGACTATTGAGTTTTGAGTGGGCATTTGACCTCCGATTTGGGAGATTTTTATATGGTTAGACTCGTGAGAGTACGAGGGTTCTAAAAATGTGAAAATTATTCGATTCCAAGACGTTGTCTTGAGGGGCATTTTGGTCATTTTATCTATTTTCGCGCCCTAGCTTTAACTTTAATAGTGGAATCAGTTGCTTGCAATATTATTTATGATATATAATTGAATTGAATAGATTTGGGCCATTTGGAGTCGGATACTCGTGGCAAAGGCGCGGTTTCTAGTGATATTGAGCCGGCTCGTGGTAAGTGGCTTGTCTAACCTTGTGTGGGGGACCTTTCCCTTTAGGATTTGTTAGTTGTTGATTTGAGTGCCTTGTACGCGAGGTGACGGGCGCGTACTTGAGCGAATTGTTGAAAATCCGGGTTTCTTAAGATATTGAGATTGAGTTCCTTTCATATTTGCTTTATTTTACTTGCAATTATAACCTGCGCTAGATTAGAAAAGCATGTTTAGTTGATTAACTTGCCTAATTGCTTAAGTTGCCTTAACTGTACTACGTGAAGCATGCTAGGCCAGTACTACCTGTTGCTTGTCTTTTGTACTTCATTTCCGTGTACCTTGTGGTTGTGATTGCGCATTCACATTGGGACTACGGATGTGGGATTCCGGTAGCACCCCCCTTGTTTGTTTACTTTGGGACTGCGGGTTCGATTCCCGATAGATCCCCCTGCACTTTTACTTTGGGACTGCGGGTTAGATTCCTGATAGATCCCCCTGCACATTGATGGTTGGACTACGGGTCGGTATCCCGAGAGATCCACTGGACACTTGAGAAAAGGGCTACAGGACGGTATCCTGGGAAACCCTCATTGGTATCATTGACATTGAGCTGTATTTACTCTGTGTTTACTCTATCTTTTGTAGTTGTTATTACCTCGTTGACTTGTCTTATCTCACTGCTGTACTTATTATATCTGTCAGATTTTTATATTGTTAAATTATTATTATTATTATTATTATTATTATATTTTGTCTCAGTAGGGCCTTGACCTTCCTCGTCAATACCCAACCGAGGTTAGGCTTGGCACTTACTGAGTACCGCTGTGGTGTATTCATGCCCTTCCTGCGCATGTTTTTTTTCATGTGCAGATCATCCAGGTACCTCCACTCAGGCGCACTATCAGTGAGGCAGGAGGACTACGGAGACTTCGAGGTAGATCTGCTGCGTCCGCAGACCGACGAGTCTCCCTCTTACTCTATCTTTAGTACTTAGTTTTCCTTCTTTCGGTTGTTAGAAATTCTGGAGTTTGGAACCTTTACTATACACTTTTGTAGCCTGTGTTGCCCGTGAGTTTCCGGGTTTTGGGAATTGTCTCAGACTTGTGATATTGAGTTGTACTTGCCAAGCGGCATTCAGTACAGTTTCCTTTAGATATTTGATTTGATTTTCTCTATTTTTCCGCAATTATTATATTTCCGCAAATGTTAGGCTTACCTGGTCATGGGGACCAGGTGCCGTCATGACATGTTCACGGTTGGTGAACTAGGGTCGTGACAAGTTGGTATCAGAGCTCTAGGTTCGTAGGAGTCACGGAACACAGGCCGATTTATTAGAGTCTCGCTGATCGGTACGGAGACGTCTGTACTTATCTACGAGGGGCTATGTAACTGTTTAGGAAAAATCTTCGTTTCATTTGAATTCCTTGTCGTGCGATATTTTGACATCAATTCTAAACTTCTGACTTCTATTCTCTCACAGATGGTGAGGACACGTGCCACTCGAGATGATCAGGCAGCCGCGCCCCCTACTGCAGCCGTCAGAGGTCGGGGCCGGGGGAGAGGTCGAGGACGCGCATGTGGTGCAACCAGAGCACCTGTGCGAGCTGCCGCCGAGGTACCACCACGCAGATCAAGCCGAAGCCCACGGCACCCTG